>NW_027212045.1:0-264217 GCF_036971445.1 Narcine bancroftii | reverse complement strand
AGATATGGGGAACCAGAGGCGGGGAATCAGAGGCGGGGAAACAGAGGCGCGGATTCAGATATGGGGAATCAGAAGTGGGGAATCAGGGGCAGGGAATCAGTGGCAGGGAATCAGAGGCGGGGAATCAGAGGCGGGGAATCAGAGGCAGGGAATCAGACACGGGGAATCAGAGGCGGGGAATCAGAGATGGGGAATCAGAGGCGGGGAATCAGAGGCAGGGAATCGGACGCCGGGAATCAGAGGCGGGGAATCAGAGCTGGGGAATCAGAGGCAGGGAATCAGAGTTGGGGAATCAGAGGCGGGGTATCAGATATGGGGAAATAGAGGCGGGGAATCAGATATGGGGAATGAGAGGTGTGGAATCAGAGGTTGGGAATCAGAGGCAGGGAATCAGAGGCGGGGAAACAGAGGCGGGGAATCAGATATGGGGAATCAGAGGTGGCGAATCAAAGGCGGTGAAACAGAGATGGGGAATCAGGGCAGGGAATCAGAGGCAGGGAATCAGAGCTGGGGAAACAGAGGCGGGGAATCAGATATGGGGAATCAGAGGTGGGGAATCAGGGGCGGGGAATCAGTGGCAGGGAATCAGAGCTGGGGAATAAGAGGTGGGGAATCAGATATGGGGAATCAGAGGTGGGGAATCAGGGGCGGGGTATCAGTGGCAGGGAATCAGAGGCCGGGAATAAAAGGCGGGGAATCAGAGCTGGGGAATCAGAGGCCGGGAATCAGAGGCAGGGAAACAGAGGCGGGGAATCAGATATGGGGAATCAGAGGTGGGGAATTAGAGGTTGCGAATAAGAGGCAGGGAATCAGAGGCGGGGAATCAGAGGCGGGGAATCAGAGGCAGGGAATCGGATGTGCGGAATCAGAGATGGGGAATCAGAGGTGGGGATTCAGAGGTGGTGAATCAGAGAAGGGGAATCAGAGGCAGGGAATCAGACGCAGGGAATCAGAGGCGGGGAATCATAGCTGGCGAATTAGAGGAGGGGAATTAAAGTTGGGGAATCAGAGGCGGGGAATCAGATATGGGGAAACAGAGGCGGGGAATCAGAGGCGGGGAAACAGAGGCGGGGAATCATAGGCGGGGAATCAGAGATGGGGAATCAGAGGCGGGGAATCAGAGGCAGGGAATCGGATGCCGGAAATCAGAGGCGGGAAATCAGAGCTGGGGAATCAGAGGCGGGGAATCAGATATGGGGAATCAGAGGCGGCGAAGCAGATATGGGGAATCTGAGGCAGGGAATCAGAGGCAGGGAATCAGACGCGGGGAATCAGAGGCGGGGAATAAGAGCTGGGGAATCAGAGGTGGGGAATCAGAGTCGGGGAATCAGAGGCAGGGAATCGGATGTGCGGAATCAGAAATGGGGAGTCAGAGGTGGGGAATCAGAGGCGGTGAATCAGAGATGGGGAATCAGAGGCGGGGAATCAGAGGCAGGGAATCGGATGTGCGGAATCAGAGATGGGGAATCAGAGCTGGGGAATCAGAGGCGGGGAATCAGAGTTGGGGAATCAGAGGCGGCGAAGCAGATATGGGGAAATAGAGGCGGGGAATCAGATATGGGGAATCAGAGGCAGGGTATCAGATATGGGGAATCAGAGGCTGGGAATCAGAGGGGGGGAAACAGAGGCGGGGAATAAGATATGGGGAATCAGAGGTGGGGAATCAGGGGTGGGGAATCAGTTGCAGGGAATCAGAGGCGGGGAATCAGAGGCGGGGAATCAGAGGCAGGGAATCAGATGGGGAATCAGAGGTGGGGAATCAGAGATGGGGAATCAGAGGCGGGGAATCAGAGGCAGGGAATCAGACGCGGGGAATCAGAGGCGGGGAATAAGAGCTGGGGAATCAGAGGTGGGGAATCAGAGTCGGGGAATCAGAGGCAGGGAATCGGATGTGCGGAATCAGAAATGGGGAGTCAGAGGTGGGGAATCAGAGGCGGTGAATCAGAGATGGGGAATCAGAGGCGGGGAATCAGAGGCAGGAAATCAGACACGGGGATTCAGAGGCTGGGAATCAGACGGGGGGAATCAAAGGCGGGGAATCAGAGCTGGTGAATCAGAGGCGGGGAATCAGAGTTGGGGATTCAGAGGCGGGGAATCAGATATGTGGAAACAGAGGAGGGGAATCAGAGGCGAGCAAACAGAGGCGGGGAATTAGATATGGGGAATCAGAGGTGGGGAATCAGAGGTGGTGAATAAGAGATGGGGAATCACAGGCGGGGAATCAGAGGCAGGGAATGGAACGCGGGGAATCAGAGGCAGGGAATCAGAGCTGGGGAATCAGAGGCGGGGAATCAGATATGGGGAAACAGAGGCGGGGAATCAGAGGCGGGGAAACAGAGGCGGGGAATCAGACATGGGGAATCGGATGAAGGGAATCAGAGGTGGGGAATCAGAGCTGGGGAATCAGAGGCGGGGAATCAGAGTTGGGGCATCAGAGGTGGGGAATTAGATATGGGGAAACAGAGGCGGGGAATCAGAGGCGGGGAAACAGAGGCGGGGAATCAGATATGGGGAATCAGAGGTGGGGAATCAGAGGCAGGGAATCAGATGTGCGGAATCAGAGATGGGGAATCAGAGGCAGGGAATCAGAATCAGAAGCGGGGAATCAGAGGCCGGGAATCAGAGGCCGGGAATCAAATGCTGGGAATAAGAGGCCGGGAATCAGAGGTGGGGAATCAGAGTCCGGGAATCAGAGATGGGGATTCAGAGGCGGGGAATGAGATATGGAGAATCAGAAGCGGGGAATCAGAGGCGGGGAAACAGAGGTGGGGAATCAGATATGGGGAATCAGAGGTGGCGAATCAAAGGCGGTGAATCAGAGATGGGGAATCAGAGGCGGGGAATCAGAGGCAGGGAATCAGATGCGGGGAATCAGAGGCGGGGAATCAGAGCTGGCGAATCAGAGGCGGGGAATCAGAGGTGGGCAATCAGAGCCGGGGAATCAGATATGGGGAATCAGAGGCGGGGAATCAGAGGCGGGGAAACAGAGGCTGGGAATCAGATATGTGGAATCAGAGGTGGGGAATCAGAGGTTGTAAATCAGAGATGGGGAATCAAGGCGGGGAATCAGAGGCAGGGAATCAGACGCGGGGAATCAGAGGCGGGGATTCAGAGCTGGGGAATCAGAGGCGGGGAATCAGAGTTGGGGAATCAGAGGCAGGGAATCAGATATGGGGAATCAGAGGCGGGGAATCAGAGGCGGGGAAACAGAGGCGGGGAATCAGATATGGGGAATCAGAAGTGGGGAATCAGAGGCGGGGAATCAGAGGCAGGGAATCAGACACGGGGAATCAGAGGCGGGGAATCAGAGATGGGGAATCAGAGGCGGGGAATCAGAGGCAGGGAATCGGACGCCGGGAATCAGAGGCGGGGAATCAGAGCTGGGGAATCAGAGGCGGGGAATCAGAGTTGGGGAATCAGAGGCGGGGAATCAGATATGGGGAAATAGAGGCGGGGAATCATATATGGGGAATGAGAGGTGTGGAATCAGAGGTTGGGAATCAGAGGTAGGGAATCAGAGGCGGGGATACAGAGGCGGGGAATCAGATATGGGGAATCAGAGGTGGCGAATCAAAGGCGGTGAAACAGAGATGGGGAATCAGGGCAGGGAATCAGAGGCAGGGAATCAGAGCTGGGGAAACAGAGGCGGGGAATCAGATATGGGGAATCAGAGGTGGGGAATCAGGGGCGGGGAATCAGTGGCAGGGAATCAGAGCTGGGGAATCAGAGGTGGGGAATCAGAGCTGGGGAAACAGAGGTGGGGAATCAGATATGGGGAATCAGAGGTGGGGAATCAGCGGCGGGGAATCAGTGGAAGGGAATCAGAGGCCGGGAATAAAAGGCGGGAAATCAGAGCTGGGGAATCAGAGGCCGGGAATCAGAGGCAGGGAAACAGAGGCGGGGAGTCAGATATGGGGAATCAGAGGTGGGGAATTAGAGGTTGCGAATCAGAGGCAGGGAATCAGAGGCGGGGAATCAGAGGCGGGGAATCAGAGGCAGGGAATCGGATGTGCGGAATCAGAGATGGGGAATCAGAGGTGGGGATTCAGAGGTGGTGAATCAGAGAAGGGGAATCAGAGGCAGGGAATCAGACGCAGGGAATCAGAGGCGGGGAATCATAGCTGGCGAATTAGAGGAGGGGAATCAAATTTGGGGAATCAGAGGCGGGGAATCAGATATGGGGAAACAGAGGCGGGGAATCAGAGGCGGGGAAACAGAGGCGGGGAATCATAGGCGGGGAATCAGAGATGGGGAATCAGAGGCGGGGAATCAGAGGCAGGGAATCGGATGCCGGAAATCAGAGGCGGGAAATCAGAGCTGGGGAATCAGAGGCGGTGAATCAGAGATGGGGAATCAGAGGCGGGGAATCTGAGGCAGGAAATCAGACACGGGGATTCAGAGGCTTGGAATCAGACGGGGGGAATCAAAGGCGGGGAATCAGAGCTGGTGAATCAGAGGTGGGGAATCAGATATGGGGAAATAGAGGCGGGGAATCAGATATGGGGAATGAGAGGTGTGGAATCAGAGGTTGGGAATCAGAGGCAGGGAATCAGAGGCGGGGAATCAGAGGCGGGGAATCAGATATGGGGAATCAGAGGTGGCGAATCAAAGGCGGTGAAACAGAGATGGGGAATCAGGGCAGGGAATCAGAGGCAGGGAATCAGAGCTGGGGAAACAGAGGCGGGGAATCAGATATGGGGAATCAGAGGTGGGGAATCAGGGGCGGGGAATCAGTGGCAGGGAATCAGAGCTGGGGAATCAGAGGTGGGGAATCAGAGCTGGGGAAACAGAGGCGGGGAATCAGATATGGGGAATCAGAGGTGGGGAATCAGGGGCGGGGAATCAGTGGCAGGGAATCAGAGGCCGGGAATAAAAGGCGGGGAATCAGAGCTGGGGAATCAGAGGCCGGGAATCAGAGGCAGGGAAACAGAGGCGGGGAATCAGATATGGGGAATCAGAGGTGGGGAATTAGAGGTTGCGAATCAGAGGCAGGGAATCAGAGGCGGGGAATCAGAGGCGGGGCATCAGAGGCAGGGAATCGGATGTGCGGAATCAGAGATGGGGAATCAGAGGTGGGGATTCAGAGGTGGTGATCAGAGAAGGGGAATCAGAGGCAGGGAATCAGACGCAGGGAATCAGAGGCGGGGAATCATAGCTGGCGAATTAGAGGAGGGGAATCAAAGTTGGGGAATCAGAGGCGGGGAATCAGATATGGGGAAACAGAGGCGGGGAATCAGAGGCGGGGAAACAGAGGCGGGGAATCATAGGCGGGGAATCAGAGATGGGGAATCAGAGGCGGGGAATCAGAGGCAGGGAATCGGATGCCGGAAATCAGAGGCGGGAAATCAGAGCTGGGGAATCAGAGGCGGGGAATCAGAGTTGGGGAATCAGAGGCAGCGAAGCAAATATGGGGAAAATGAGGCGGGGAATCAGATATGGGGAATCAGAGGCGGGGAATCAGATATGGGGAATCAGAGGCTGGGAATCAGAGCGGGGGAAACAGAGGCGGGGAATAAGATATGGGGAATCAGAGGTGGGGAATCAGTGGTGGGGAATCAGTGGCAGGGAATCAGAGGCGGGGAATCAGAGGCGGGGATTCAGAGGCAGGGAATCAGACACGGGGAATCAGAGGTGGGGAATCAGAGATGGGGAATCAGAGGCGGGGAATCAGAGGCAGGGAATCAGACGCGGGGAATCAGAGGCGGGGAATCAGAGCTGGGGAATCAGAGGTGGGGAATCAGAGGCGGGGAATCAGAGGCAGGGAATCAGGCGCGGGGAATCAGAGGCGGGGAATCAGAGCTGGGGAATAAGAGGTGGGGAATCAGAGGCGGTGAATCAGAGATGGGGAATCAGAGGCGGGGAATCAGAGGCAGGAAATCAGACACGGGGATTCAGAGGCTGGGAATCAGACGGGGGAATCAAAGGCGGCGAATCAGAGCTGGTGAATCAGAGGCAGGGAATCAGAGTTGGGGATTCAGAGGCGGGGAATCAGATATGGGGAAACAGAGGCGGGGAATCAGAGGCGGACAAACAGAGGCGGGGAATTAGATATGGGGGATCAGAGGTGGGGAATCAGAGGTGGTGAATCAGAGATGGGGAATCACAGGCGGGGAATCAGAGGCAGGGAATAGAACGCGGGGAATCAGAGGCAGGGAATCAGAGCTGGGGAATCAGAGGCGGGGAATCAGATATGGGGAAACAGAGGCGGGGAATCAGAGGCGGGGAAACAGAGGCGGGGAATCAGACATGGGGAATCGGATGCGGGGAATCAGAGGTGGGGAATCAGAGCTGGGGAATCAGTGGCGGGGAATCAGAGTTGGGGCATCAGAGGTGGGGAATTAGATATGGGGATACAGAGGCGGGGAATCAGAGGCGGGGAAACAGAGGCGGGGAATCAGATATGGGGAATCAGAGGTGGGGAATCAGAGGCAGGGAATCAGATGTGCGGAATCAGAGATGGGGAATCAGAGGCAGGGAATCAGAATCAGAAGCGGGGAATTAGAGGCCGGGAATCAGAGGCCGGGAATCAGATGCTGGGAATAAGAGGCCGGGAATCAGAGGTGGGGAATCAGAGTCCGGGAATCAGAGATGGGGATTCAGAGGCGGGGAATGAGATATGGAGAATCAGAGGCGGGGAATCAGAGGCGGGGACACAGAGGTGGGGAATCAGATATGGGGAATCAGAGGTGGCGAATCAAAGGCGGTGAATCAGAGATGGGGAAACAGAGGCGGGGAATCAGAGACGTGGAAACAGAGGTGGGGAATCACATATGGGGAATCAGAGGCGGGGAAACAGAGGCAGGGAATCAGATATGGGGAATCAGAGGCGAGGAATCAGAGGTGGGGAATCATAGGCAGGGAATCGGATGTGCGGAATCAGAGATGGGGAATCAGAGGCCGGGAATCAGAGGTGGTGAACCAGAGTCCGGGAATCAGAGATGGGGATTCAGAGGCGGGGAATGAGATATGGAGAATCAGAGGCGGGGAATCAGAGCCGGGGACACAGAGGTGGGGAATCAGATATGGGGAATCAGAGGTGGCGAATCAAAGGCGGTGAATCAGAGATGGGGAATCAGAGGTGGGCAATCAGAGGCGGGGAATCAGATATGTGGAATCAGAGGCGGGGAATCAGAGGCGGGGAAACAGAGGCGGGGAATCAGATATGGGGAATCAGAGGTGGGGCATCAGAGGTTGTGAATCACAGATGGGGAATCAGAGGCGGGGAATCAGAGGCAGGGAATCAGACGCGGGGAATCAGAGGCGGGGATTCAGAGCTGGGGAATCAGAGGCGGGGAATCAGAGTTGGGGAATCAGAGGCGGGGAATCAGATATGGGGAATCAGAGGCAGGGAATCAGAGGCAGGAAAACAGAGGCGGGGAATCAGATATGGGGAATCAGAGGTGGGGAATCAGGGGAAGGGAATCAGTGGCAGGGAATCAGACGCGGGGAATCAGAGTCGGGGAATCAGAGGCAGGGAATCAGACACGGGGAATCAGAGGCGGGGAATCAGAGATGGGGAATCAGAGGCGGGGAATCAGAGGCAGGGAATCGGATGCCGGGAATCAGAGGCGGGAATACAGAGCTGGGGAATCAGAGGCGGGGAATCAGAGTTGGGGAATCAGAGGCGGCGAAGCAGATATGGGGAAATAGAGGCGGGGAATCAGATATGGGGAATCAGAGGCAGGGAATCAGATATGGGGAATCAGAGGCTGGGAATCAGAGGGGGGGAAACAGAGGCGGGGAATAAGATATGGGGAATCAGAGGTGGGGAATCAGGGGCGAGGAATCAGTGGCAGGGAATCAGAGGCGGGGAATCAGAGGCGGGGAATCAGAGGCAGGGAATCAGACACGGGGAATCAGAGATGTGGAATCAGAGATGGGGAATCAGAGGCGGGGAATCAGAGGCAGGGAATCAGACGCGGGGAATCAGAGGCGGGGAATCAGAGCTGGGGAATCAGAGGCGGGGAATCAGAGGCAGGGAATCAGACGCGGGGAATCAGAGGCGGGGAATCAGAGCTGGGGAATCAGAGGTGGGGAATCAGAGTCGGGGAATCAGAGGCAGGGAATCGGATGTGCGGAATCAGAAATGGGGAATCAGAGGTGGGGAATCAGAGGCGGTGAATCAGAGATGGGGAATCAGAGGCGGGGAATCTGAGGCAGGAAATCTGACACGGGGATTCAGAGGCTGGGAATCAGACGAGGGGAATCAAAGGCGGGGAATCAGAGCTGGTGAATCAGAGGCAGGGAATCAGAGTTGGGGATTCAGAGGCGGGGAATCAGATATGGGGAAACAGAGGCGGGGAATCAGAGGCGGGCAAACAGAGGCGGGGAATTAGATATGGGGAATCAGAGGTGGGGAATCAGAGGTGGTGAATCAGAGATGGGGAATCACAGGCGGGGAATCAGAGGCAGGGAATAGAACGCGGGGAATCAGAGGCAGGGAATCAGAGCTGGGGAATCAGAGGCGGGGAATCAGATATGGGGAATCGGATGCGGGGAATCAGAGGCGGGGAATCAGAGCTGGGGAATCAGAGGCGGGGAATCAGAGTTGGGGCATCAGAGGTGGGGAATTAGATATGGGGAAACAGAGGCGGGGAATCAGAGGCGGGGAAACAGAGGCGGGGAATCAGATATGGGGAATCAGAGGTGGGGAATCAGAGGCAGGGATTCAGATGTGCGGAATCAGAGATGGGGAATCAGAGGCAGGGTATCAGAATCAGAAGCGGGGAATCAGAGTCCGGGAATCAGAGGCCGGGAATCAGATGCTGGGAATAAGAGGCCGGGAATCAGAGGTGGGGAATCAGAGTCCGGGAATCAGAGATGGGGATTCAGAGGCGGGGAATGAGATATGGAGAATCAGAGGCGGGGAATCAGAGGCGGGGAAACAGAGGTGGGGATTCAGATATGGGTAATCAGAGGTGGCGAATCAAAGGCGGTGAATCAGAGATGGGGAATCAGAGGCGGGGAATCAGAGGCAGGGAATCAGATGCGGGGATTCAGAGGCGGGGAATCAGAGCTGGCGAATCAGAGGCGGGGAATCAGAGGTGGGCAATCAGAGCCGGGGAATCAGATATGGGGAATCAGAGGCGGGGAATCAGAGGCGGGGAAACAGAGGCGGGGATTCAGATATGGGGAATCAGGGTGGGGAATCAGAGGTTGTGAATCAGAGATGGGGAATCAAGGCGGGGAATCAGAGGCAGGGAATCAGACGCGGGGAATCAGAGGCGGGGATTCAGAGCTGGGGAATCAGAGGCGGGGAATCAGAGTTGGGGAATCAGAGGCAGTGAATCAGATATGGGGAATCAGAGGCGGGGAATCAGAGGCGGAAAAACAGAGGCGGGGAATCAGATATGGGGAATCAGAGGTGGGGAATCAGGGGCAGGGAATCAGTGGCAGGGAATCAGAGGCGGGGAATCAGAGGCGGGGAATCAGAGGCAGGGAATCAGACACGGGGAATCAGAGGCGGGGAATCAGAGATGGGGAATCAGTGGCGGGGAATCAGAGGCAGGGAATCGGACGCCTGGAATCAGAGGCGGGGAATCAGAGCTGGGGAATCAGAGGCGGGGAATCAGAGTTGGGGAATCAGAGGCGGGGAATCAGATATGGGGAAATAGAGGCGGGGAATCAGATATGGGGAATCAGAGGTGTGGAATAGGCAGGGAATCGGAGGCGGGGAAACAGAGGCGGGGAATCAGATATGGGGAATCAGATGTGGCGAATCAAAGGCGGTGAAACAGAGATGTGGAATCAGGGCAGGGAATCTGCGGCAGGGAATCAGAGCTGGGGAAACAGAGGCGGGGAATCAGATATGGGGAATCAGAGGTGGGGAATCAGGGGCGGGGAATCAGTGGCAGGGAATCAGAGCTGGGGAATCACAGGTGGGGAATCAGAGCTGGGGAAACAGAGGCGGGGAATCAGATATGGGGAATCAGAGGTGGGGAATCAGGGGCGGGGAATCAGTGGCAGGGAATCAGAGGCCGGGAATAAAAGGCGGTGTATCAGAGCTGGGGAATCAGAGGCGGGGAATCAGAGTTGGGGAATCAGAGGAGGAGAATCAGATATTGGGAAACAGAGGCCGGGATTCAGAGGCAGGGAAACAGAGGCGGGGAATCAGATATGGGGAATCAGAGGTGGGGAATTAGAGGTTGCGAATCAGAGGCGGGGAATCAGAGGTGGGGAATCAGAGGCAGGGAATCGGACGTGCGGAATCAGAGATGGGGAATCAGAGGTGGGGATTCAGAGGTGGTGAATCAGAGAAGGGGAATCAGAGGCGGGGAATCAGAGGCGGGGTAACAGAGGCGGGGAATCAGAGGCGGGGAATCAGAGGTGGGGAATCAGGGTCAGGGAATCAGTGGCAGGGAATCAGACGCGGGGAATCAGAGTCGGTGAATCAGAGGCAGGGAATCAGACACGGGGAATCAGAGGCAGGGAATCAGAGATGGGGAATCAGAGGCGGGGAATCAGAGGCAGGGAATCGGATGCCGGGAATCAGAGGCGCGAAATCAGAGCTGGGGAATCAGAGGCGGGGAATCAGAGTTGGGGAATCAGAGGCGGCGAAGCAGATATGGGGAAATAGAGGCGGGGAATCAGATATGGGGAATCAGAGGCAGGGAATCAGATATGGGGAATCAGAGGCTGGGAATCAGAGGGGGGGAAACAGAGGCGGGGAATAAGATATGGGGAATCAGAGGTGGGGAATCAGGGGCGAGGAATCAGTGGCAGGGAATCAGAGGCGGGGAATCAGAGGCGGGAAATCAGAGGCAGGGAATCAGACACGGGGAATCAGAGATGGGGAATCAGAGATGGGGAATCAGAGGCGGGGAATCAGAGGCAGGGAATCAGACGCGGGGAATCAGAGGCGGGGAATCAGAGCTGGGGAATCAGAGGCGGGGAATCAGAGGCCGGGAATCAGATGCTGGGAATAAGAGGACGGGAATCAGAGGTGGGGAATCAGAGGTTGTGAATCACAGATGGGGAATCAGAGGTGGGGAATCAGAGTCGGGGAATCAGAGGCAGGGAATCGGATGTGCGGAATCAGAGATGGGGAATCAGAGGTGGGGAATCAGAGGCGGTGAATCAGAGATGGGGAATCAGAGGCGGGGAATCAGAGGCAGGAAATCAGACACGGGGATTCAGAGGCTGGGAATCAGACGGGGGGAATCAAAGGCGGGGAATCAGAGCTGGTGAATCAGAGGCAGGGAATCAGAGTTGGGGATTCAGAGGCGGGGAATCAGATATGGGGAAACAGAGGTGGGGAATCAGAGGCGGGCAAACAGAGGCGGGGAATTAGATATGGGGAATCAGAGGTGGGGAATCAGAGGTGGTGAATCAGAGATGGGGAATCACAGGCGGGGAATCAGAGTTGGGGCATCAGAGGTGGGGAATTAGATATGGGGAAACAGAGGCGGGGAATCAGAACGGGGAAACAGAGGCGGGGAATCAGATATGGGGAATCAGAGGTGGGGAATCAGAGGCAGGGAATCAGATGTGCGGAATCAGAGATGGGGAATCAGAGGCAGGGAATCAGAATCAGAAGCGGGGAATTAGAGGCCGGGAATCAGAGGCCGGGAATCAGATGCTGGGAATAAGAGGCCGGGAATCAGAGGTGGGGAATCAGAGTCCGGGAATCAGAGATGGGGATTCAGAGGCGGGGAATGAGATATGGAGAATCAGAGGCGGGGAATCAGAGGCGGGGAAACAGAGGTGGGGAATCAGATATGGGGAATCAGAGGTGGCGAATCACAGGCGGTGAATCAGAGATGGGGAAAGAGAGGCGGGGAATCAGAGGCGGGGAAACAGAGGTGGGGAATCACATATGGGGAATCAGAGGCGGGGAAACAGAGGCAGGGAATCAGATATGGGGAATCAGAGGCGGGGAATCAGAGGTGGGGAACCATAGGCAGGGAATCGGATGTGCGGAATCAGAGATGGGGAATCAGAGGCCGGGAATCAGAGGTGGTGAATCAGAGATGGGGAATCAGAGGCGGTGAATCAGAGGCAGGGAATCAGATGCGGGGAATCAGAGGTGGGCAATCAGAGGCGGGGAATCAGATATGGGGAATCAGAGGCGGGGAATCAGAGGCGGGGAAACAGAGGCGGGGAATCAGATATGGGGAATCAGAGGTGGGGCATCAGAGGTTGTGAATCACAGATGGGGAATCAGAGGCGGGGAATCAGAGGCAGGGAATCAGACGCGGGGAATCAGAGGCGGGGATTCAGAGCTGGGGAATCAGAGGCGGGGAATCAGAGTTTGGGAATCAGAGGCGGGGAATCAGATATGGGGAATCAGAGGCAGGGAATCAGAGGCGGGAAAACGGAGGCGGGGAATCAGATATGGGGAATCAGAGGTGGGGAATCAGGTGCAGGGAATCAGTGGCAGGGAATCAGACGCGGGGATTCAGAGGCGGGGAATCAGAGACGGGCAAACAGAGGCGGGGAATTAGATATGGGGAATCAGAGGTGGGGAATCAGAGGTGGTGAATCAGAGATGGGGAATCACAGGCGGGGAATCAGAGGCAGGGAATAGAACGCGGGGAATCAGAGGCAGGGTATCAGAGCTGGGGAATCAGAGGCTGGGAATCAGATATGGGGAAACAGAGGCGGGGAATCAAAGGCGGGGAAACAGAGGCGGGGAATCAGACATGGGGAATCGGATGCGGGGAATCAGAGGTGGGGAATCAGAGCTGGGGAATCAGAGGCGGGGAATCAGAGTTGGGGCATCAGAGCTGGGGAATTAGATATGGGGAAACAGAGGCGGGGAATCAGAGGCGGGGAAACAGAGGCGGGGAATCAGATATGGGGAATCAGAGGTGGGGAATCAGAGGCAGGGAATCAGATGTGCGGAATCAGAGATGGGGAATCAAAGGCGGTGAATCAGAGATGGGGAAACAGAGGCGGGGAATCAGAGGCGGGTAAACAGAGGTGGGGAATCACATATGGGGAATCAGAGGCGGGGAAACAGAGGCAGGGAATCCGATATGGGGAATCAAGGCGGGGAATCAGAGGTGGGGAATCATAGGCAGGGAATCGATTGTGCGAAATCAGAGATGGGAATCAGAGGCCGGGAATCAGAGGTGGTGAATCAGAGATGGGGAATCAGAGGCGGTGAATCAGAGGTGCACAATCAGAGGCGGGGAATCAGATATGGGGAATCAGAGGCGGGGAATCAGAGGCGGGGAAACAGAGGCGGGGAATCAGATATGGGGAATCAGAGGTGGGGCATCAGAGGTTGTGAATCACAGATGGGGAATCAGAGGCGGGGAATCAGTGGCAGGGAATCAGACGCGGGGAATCTGAGGCGGGGAATCAGAGGCAGGAAATCAGACACGGGGATTCAGAGGCTGGGAATCAGACGGGGGGATCAAAGGCGGGGAATCAGAGCTGGTGAATCAGAGGCAGGGAATCAGAGTTGGGGATTCAGAGGAGGGGAATCAGATATGGGGAAACAGAGGCGGGGAATCAGAGGCGGGCAAACAGAGGCGGTGAATTAGATATGGGGAATCAGAGGTGGGGAATCAGAGGTGGTGAATCAGAGATGGGGAATCACAGGAGGGGAATCAGAGGCAGGGAATAGAACGCGGGGAATCAGAGGCAGGGAATCAGAGCTGGGGAATCAGAGGCGGGGAATCAGATATGGGGAAACAGAGGCGGGGAATCAGAGGCGGGGAAACAGAGGCGGGGAATCAGACATGGGGAATCGGATGCGGGGAATCAGAGGTGGGGAATCAGAGCTGGGGAATCAGAGGCGGGGAATCAGAGTTGGGGCATCAGAGGTGGGGAATTAGATATGGGGAAACAGAGGCGGGGAATCAGAACGGGGAAACAGAGGCGTGGAATCAGATATGGGGAATCAGAGGTGGGGAATCAGAGGCAGGGAATCAGATGTGCGGAATCAGAGATGGGGAATCAGAGGCAGGGAATCAGAATCAGAAGCGGGGAATTAGAGGCCGGGAATCAGAGGCCAGGAATCAGATGCTGGGAATAAGAGGCCGGGAATCAGAGGTGGGGAATCAGAGTCCGGGAATCAGAGATGGGGATTCAGAGGCGGGGAATGAGATATGGAGAATCAGAGGCGGGGAATCAGAGGCGGGGAAACAGAGGTGGGGAATCAGATATGGGGAATCAGAGGTGGCGAATCACAGGCGGTGAATCAGAGATGGGGAAACAGAGGCGGGGAATCAGAGGCGGGGAAACAGAGGTGGGGAATCACATATGGGGAATCAGAGGCGGGGAAACAGAGGCAGGGAATCAGATATGGGGAATCAGAGGCGGGGAATCAGAGGTGGGGAACCATAGGCAGGGAATCGGATGTGCGGAATCAGAGATGGGGAATCAGAGGCCGGGAATCAGAGGTGGTGAAAAAGAGATGGGGAATCAGAGGCGGTGAATCAGAGGCAGGGAATCAGACGCGGGGAATCAGAGGTGGGCAATCAGAGGCGGGGAATCAGATATGGGGAATCAGAGTCGGGGAATCAGAGGCGGGGAAACAGAGGCGGGGTATCAGATATGGGGAATCAGAGGTGGGGCATCAGAGGTTGTGAATCACAGATGGGGAATCAGAGGCGGGGAATCAGAGGCAGGGAATCAGACGCGGGGAATCAGAGGCGGGGATTCAGAGCTGGGGAATCAGAGGCGGGGAATCAGAGTTGGGGAATCAGAGGCGGGGAATCAGATATGGGGAATCAGAGGCAGGGAATCAGAGGCGGGAAAACGGAGGCGGGGAATCAGATATGGGGAATCAGAGGTGGGGAATCAGGCGCAGGGAATCAGTGGCAGGGAATCAGACGCGGGGATTCAGAGGCGGGGAATCAGAGGCGGGCAAACAGAGGCGGGGAATTAGATATGGGGAATCAGAGGTGGGGAATCAGAGGTGGTGAATCAGAGATGGGGAATCACAGGCGGGGAATCAGAGGCAGGGAATAGAACGCGGGGAATCAGAGGCAGGGAATCAGAGCTGGGGAATCAGAGGCGGGGAATCAGATATGGGGAAACAGAGGCGGGGAATCAGAGGCGGGGAAACAGAGGCGGGGAATCAGACATGGGGAATCGGATGCGGGGAATCAGAGGTGGGGAATCAGAGCTGGGGAATCAGAGGCGGGGAATCAGAGTTGGGGCATCAGAGCTGGGGTATTAGATATGGGGAAACAGAGGCGGGGAATCAGAGGCAGGGAAACAGAGGCGGGGAATCAGATATGGGGAATCAGAGGTGGGGAATCAGAGGCAGGGAATCAGATGTGCGGAATCAGAGATGGGGAATCAAAGGCGGTGAATCAGAGATGGGGAAACAGAGGCGGGGAATCAGAGGCGGGTAAACAGAGGTGGGGAATCACATATGGGGAATCAGAGGCGGGGAAACAGAGGCAGGGAATCCGATATGGGGAATCAGAGGCGGGGAATCAGAGGTGGGGAATCATAGGCAGGGAATCGGATGTGCGGAATCAGAGATGGGAATCAGAGGCGGTGAATCTGAGGTGCACAATCAGAGGCGGGGAATCAGATATGGGGAATCAGAGGCCGGGAATCAGAGGCGGGGAAACAGAGGCGGGGAATCAGATATGGGGAATCAGAGGTGGGGCATCAGAGGTTGTGAATCACAGATGGGGAATCAGAGGCGGGGAATAAGAGGCAGGGAATCAGACGCGGGGAATCAGAGCCAGGGATTCAGAGCTGGGGAATCAGAGGCGGGGAATCAGAGGCAGGGAATCAGATGCTGGGAATAAGAGGCCGGGAATCAGAGGTGGGGAATCAGAGTCCGGGAATCAGAGATGGGGATTCAGAGGCGGGGAATGAGATATGGAGAATCAGAGGCGGGGAATCAGAGGCGGGGAAACAGAGGTGGGGAATCAGATATGGGGAATCAGAGGTGGCGAATCACAGGCGGTGAATCAGAGATGGGGAAACAGAGGCGGGGAATCAGAGGCGGGGAAACAGAGGTGGGGAATCACATATGGGGAATCAGAGGCGGGGAAACAGAGGCAGGGAATCAGATATGGGGAATCAGAGGCGGGGAATCAGAGGTGGGGAACCATAGGCAGGGAATCGGATGTGCGGAATCAGAGATGGGGAATCAGAGGCCGGGAATCAGAGGTGGTGAAAAAGAGATGGGGAATCAGAGGCAGTGAATCAGAGGCAGGGAATCAGACGCGGGGAATCAGAGGTGGGCAATCAGAGGCGGGGAATCAGATATGGGGAATCAGAGGCGGGGAATCAGAGGCGGGGAAACAGAGGCGGGGTATCAGATATGGGGAATCAGAGGTGGGGCATCAGAGGTTGTGAATCACAGATGGGGAATCAGAGGCGGGGAATCAGAGGCAGGGAATCAGATGCGGGGAATCAGAGGCGGGGATTCAGAGCTGGGGAATCAGAGGCGGGGAATCAGAGTTGGGGAATCAGAGGCGGGGAATCAGATATGGGGAATCAGAGGCAGGGAATCAGAGGCGGGAAAACGGAGGCGGGGAATCAGATATGGGGAATCAGAGGTGGGGAATCAGGCGCAGGGAATCAGTGGCAGGGAATCAGACGCGGGGATTCAGAGGCGGGGAATCAGAGGCGGGCAAACAGAGGCGGGGAATTAGATATGGGGAATCAGAGGTGGGGAATCAGAGGTGGTGAATCAGAGATGGGGAATCACAGGCGGGGAATCAGAGGCAGGGAATAGAACGCGGGGAATCAGAGGCAGGGAATCAGAGCTGGGGAATCAGAGGCGGGGAATCAGATATGGGGAAAGAGAGGCGGGGAATCAGAGGCGGGGAAACAGAGGCGGGGAATCAGACATGGGGAATCGGATGCGGGGAATCAGAGGTGGGGAATCAGAGCTGGGGAATCAGAGGCGGGGAATCAGAGTTGGGGCATCAGAGCTGGGGTATTAGATATGGGGAAACAGAGGCGGGGAATCAGAGGCAGGGAAACAGAGGCGGGGAATCAGATATGGGGAATCAGAGGTGGGGAATCAGAGGCAGGGAATCAGATGTGCGGAATCAGAGATGGGGAATCAAAGGCGGTGAATCAGAGATGGGGAAACAGAGGCGGGGAATCAGAGGCGGGTAAACAGAGGTGGGGAATCACATATGGGGAATCAGAGGCGGGGAAACAGAGGCAGGGAATCCGATATGGGGAATCAGAGGCGGGGAATCAGAGGTGGGGAATCATAGGCAGGGAATCGGATGTGCGGAATCAGAGATGGGAATCAGAGGCGGTGAATCTGAGGTGCACAATCAGAGGCGGGGAATCAGATATGGGGAATCAGAGGCCGGGAATCAGAGGCGGGGAAACAGAGGCGGGGAATCAGATATGGGGAATCAGAGGTGGGGCATCAGAGGTTGTGAATCACAGATGGGGAATCAGAGGCGGGGAATAAGAGGCAGGGAATCAGACGCGGGGAATCAGAGCCAGGGATTCAGAGCTGGGGAATCAGAGGCGGGGAATCAGAGTTGGGGAATCAGAGGCGGGGAATCAGATATGGGGAATCAGAGGCAGGGAATCAGAGGCGGGAAAACAGAGGCGGGGAATCAGATATGGGGAATCAGAGGTGGGGAATCAGGGGCAGGGAATCAGTGGCAGGGAATCAGACGCGGGGAATCAGAGGCGGGGAATCAGAGGCAGGGAATCAGACACGGGGAATCAGAGGCGGGGAATCAGAGATGGGGAATCAGAGGCGGGGAATCAGAGGCAGGGAATCGGATGCCGGGAATCAGAGGCGGGAAATCAGAGCTGGGGAATCAGAGGCGGGGAATCAGAGTTGGGGAATCAGAGGCGGTGAAGCAGATATGGGGAAATAGAGGCGGGGAATCAGATATGGGGAATCAGAGGCAGGGAATCAGATATGGGGAATCAGAGGCTGGGAATCAGAGGGGGGGGAAACAGAGGCGGGGAATAATATATGGGGAATCAGAGGTGGGGAATCAGGGGCGGGGAATCAGTGGCAGGGAATCAGAGGCGGGGAATCAGAGGCGGGGAATCAGAGGCGGGGAATCAGAGGCATGGAATCAGACACGGGGAATCAGAGGTGGGGAATCAGAGATGGGGAATCAGAGGCGGGGAATCAGAGGCAGGGAATCAGACGCGGGGAATCAGAGGCGGGGAATAAGAGCTGGGGAATCAGAGGTGGGGAATCAGAGTCGGGGAATCAGAGGCAGGGAATCGGATGTGCGGAATCAGAAATGGGGAATCAGAGGTGGGGAATCAGAGGCGGTGAATCAGAGATGGGGAATCAGAGGCGGGGAATCAGAGGCAGGAAATCAGACACGGGGATTCAGAGGCTGGGAATCAGACGGGGGGAATCTAAGGCGGGGAATCAGAGCTGGTGAATCAGAGGCAGGGAATCAGAGTTGGGGATTCAGAGGCGGGGAATCAGATATGGGGAAACAGTGGCGGGGAATCAGATATGGGGAATCAGAGGCTGGGAATCAGAGCGGGGGAAACAGAGGCGGGGAATAAGATATGGGGAATCAGAGGTGGGGAATCAGTGGTGGGGAATCAGTGGCAGGGAATCAGAGGCGGGGAATCAGAGGCGGGCATTCAGAGGCAGGGAATCAGACACGGGGAATCAGAGGTGGGGAATCAGAGATGGGGAATCAGAGGCGGGGAATCAGAGGCAGGGAATCAGAGGCGGGCAAACAGAGGCGGGGAATTAGATATGGGGAATCAGAGGTGGGGAATCAGAGGTGGTGAATCAGAGATGGGGAATCACAGGCGGGGAATCAGAGGCAGGGAATGGAACGCGGGGAATCAGAGGCAGGGAATCAGAGCTGGAGAATCAGAGGCTGGGGAATCAGATATGGGGAAATAGTGGCGGGGAATCAGATATGGGGAATGAGAGGTGTGGAATCAGAGGTTGGGAATCAGATGCAGGGAATCAGAGGCGGGGAAACAGAGGCGGGGAATCAGACATGGGGAATCGGATGCAGGGAATCAGAGCTGGGGAATCAGAGCTGGGGAATCAGAGGCGGGGAATCAGAGTTGGGGCATCAGAGGTGGGGAATTAGATATGGGGAAACAGAGGCGGGGAATCAGAGGCGGGGAAACAGAGGTGGGGAATCAGATATGGGGAATCAGAGGTGGGGAATCAGAGGCAGGGAATCAGATGTGCGGAATCAGAGATGGGGAATCAGAGGCAGGGAATCAGAATCAGAAGCGGGGAATCAGAGGCCGGGAATCAGAGGCCGGGAATCAAATGCTGGGAATAAGAGGCCGGGAATCAGAGGTGGGGAATCAGAGGCGGGGAAACAGAGGCGGGGAATCAGATATGGGGAATCAGAGGTGGGGAATCAGAGGTTGTAAATCAGAGATGGGGAATCAAGGCGGGGAATCAGAGATAGGGAATCAGACGCGGGGAATCAGAGGCGGGGATTCAGAGCTGGGGAATCATAGGCGGGGAATCAGAGTTGGGGAATCAGAGGCAGGGAATCAGATATGGGGAACCAGAGGCGGGGAATCAGAGGCGGGGAAACAGAGGCGGGGAATCAGATATGGGGAATCAGAAGTGGGGAATCAGGGGCAGGGAATCAGTGGCAGGGAATCAGAGGCGGGGAATCAGAGGCGGGGAATCAGAGGCAGGGAATCAGACACGGGGAATCAGAGGCGGGGAATCAGAGATGGGGAATCAGAGGCGGGGAATCAGAGGCAGGGAATCGGACGCCGGGAATCAGAGGCGGGGAATCAGAGCTGGGGAATCAGAGGCGGGGAATCAGAGTTGGGGAATCAGAGGCGGGGAATCAGATATGGGGAAATAGAGGCGGGGAATCAGATATGGGGAATGAGAGGTGTGGAATCAGAGGTTGGGAATCAGATGCAGGGAATCAGAGGCGGGGAAACAGAGGCGGGGAATCAGATATGGGGAATCAGAGGTGGCGAATCAAAGGCGGTGAAACAGAGATGGGGAATCAGGGCAGGGAATCAGAGGCAGGGAATCAGAGCTGGGGAAACAGAGGTGGGGAATCAGAGCTGGGGAAACAGAGGCGGGGAATCAGATATGGGGAATCAGAGGTGGGGAATCAGGGGCGGGGAATCAGTGGCAGGGAATCAGAGCTGGGGAATCAGAGGTGGGGAATCAGAGCTGGGGAAACAGAGGCGGGGAATCAGATATGGGGAATCAGAGGTGGGGAATTAGAGGTTGCGAATCAGAGGCAGGGAATCAGAGGCGGGGAATCAGAGGCGGGGAATCAGAGGCAGGGAATCGGATGTGCGGAATCAGAGATGGGGAATCAGTGGTGGGGATTCAGAGGTGGTGAATCAGAGAAGGGGAATCAGAGGCAGGGAATCAGACGCAGGGAATCAGAGGCGGGGAATCATAGCTGGCGAATTAGAGGAGGGGAATCAAAGTTGGGGAATCAGAGGCGGGGAATCAGATATGGGGAAACAGAGGCGGGGAATCAGAGGCGGGGAAACAGAGGCGGGGAATCATAGGCGGGGAATCAGAGGCAGGGAATCGGATGCCGGAAATCAGAGGCGGGAAATCAGAGCTGGGGAATCAAAGGCGGGGAATCAGAGTTGGGGAATCAGAGGCGGCGAAGCAGATATGGGGAAAATGAGGCGGGGAATCAGATATGGGGAATCAGAGGCGGGGAATCAGAGTTGGGGCATCAGAGGTAGGGAATTAGATATGGGGAAACAGAGGCGGGGAATAAGAGGCGGGGAAACAGAGGCGGGGAATCAGATATGTGGAATCAGAGGTGGGGAATCAGAGGCAGGGAATCAGATGTGCGGAATCAGAGATGGGGAATCAGAGGCAGGGTATCAGAATCAGAAGCGGGGAATCAGAGGCCGGGAATCAGAGGCCGGGAATCAGAGGCCGGGAATCAGATGCTGGGAATAAGAGGCCGGGAATCAGAGGTGGGGAATCAGAGTCCGGGAATCAGAGATGGGGATTCAGAGGCGGGGAATGAGATATGGAGAATCAGAGGCGGGGAATCAGAGGCGGGGAAACAGAGGTGGGGATTCAGATATGGGGAATCAGAGGTGGCGAATCAAAGGCGGTGAATCAGAGATGGGGAATCAGAGGCGGGGAATCAGAGGCAGGGAATCAGATGCGGGGATTCAGAGGCGGGGAATCAGAGCTGGCGAATCAAGGCGGGGAATCAGAGGTGGGCAATCAGAGCCGGGGAATCAGATATGGGGAATCAGAGGCGGGGAATCAGAGGCAGGGAATCAGACACGGGGATTCAGAGGCTGGAGATCAGACGGGGGGAATCAAAGGCGGGGAATCAGAGCTGGTGAATCAGAGGCAGGGAATCAGAGTTGGGGATTCAGAGGCGGGGAATCAGATATGGGGAAACAGAGGCGGGGAATCAGAGGCGGGCAAACAGAGGCAGGGAATTAGATATGGGGAATCAGATGTGGGGAATCAGAGGTGGTGAATCAGAGAAGGGGAATCAGAGGCAGGGAATCAGACGCAGGGAATCAGAGGCGGGGAATCATAGCTGGCGAATTAGAGGAGGGGAATCAAAGTTGGGGAATCAGAGGCGGGGAATCAGATATGGGGAAACAGAGGCGGGGAATCAGTTGCGGGGAAACAGAGGCGGGGAATCATAGGCGGGGAATCAGAGATGGGGAATCAGAGGCGGGGAATCAGAGGCAGGGAATCGGATGCCGGAAATCAGAGGCGGGAAATCAGAGCTGGGGAATCAGAGGCGGGGAATCAGAGTTGGGGAATCAGAGGCGGCGAAGCAGATATGGGGAAAATGAGGCGGGGAATCAGATATGGGGAATCAGAGGCGGGGAATCAGATATGGGGAATCAGAGGCTGGGAATCAGAGCGGGGGAAACAGAGGCGGGGAATAAGATATGGGGAATCAGAGGTGGGGAATCAGTGGTGGGGAATCAGTGGCAGGGAATCAGAGGCGGGGAATCAGAGGCGGGGATTCAGAGGCGGGGAATCAGACACGGGGAATCAGAGGTGGGGAATCAGAGATGGGGAATCAGAGGCGGGGAATCAGAGGCAGGGAATCAGAGGCGGGCAAACAGAGGCGGGGAATTAGATATGGGGAATCAGAGGTGGGGAATCAGAGGTTGTGAATCAGAGATGGGGAATCACAGGCGGGGAATCAGAGGCAGGGAATGGAACGCGGGGAATCAGAGGCAGGGAATCAGAGCTGGGGAATCAGAGGCGGGGAATCAGATATGGGGAAACAGAGGCGGGGAATCAGAGGCGGGGAAACAGAGGCGGGGAATCTGACATGGGGAATCGGATGCAGGGAATCAGAGGTGGGGAATCAGAGCTGGGGAATCAGAGGCGGGGAATCAGAGTTGGGGCATCAGAGGTGGGGAATTAGATATGGGGAAACAGAGGCGGGGAATCAGAGGCGGGGAAACAGAGGCGGGGAATCAGATATGGGGAATCAGAGGTGGGGAATCAGAGGCAGGGAATCAGATGTGCGGAATCAGAGATGGGGAATCAGAGGCAGGGAATCAGAATCAGAAGCGGGGAATCAGAGGCCGGGAATCAGAGGCCGGGAATCAAATGCTGGGAATAAGAGGCCGGGAATCAGAGGTGGGGAATCAGAGTCCGGGAATCAGAGATGGGGATTCAGACGCGGGGAATGAGATATGGAGAATCAGAGGCGGGGAATCAGAGGCGGGGAAACAGAGGTGGGGAATCAGATATGGGGAATCAGAGGCAGGGAATCAGATGCGGGGAATCAGAGGCGGGGAATCAGAGCTGGCGAATCAGAGGCGGGGAATCAGAGTTGGGGAATCAGAGTCGGGGAATCAGAGGCAGGGAATCAGACACGGGGAATCAGACGCGGGGAATGAGATATGGAGAATCAGAGGCAGGGAATCAGACACGGGGAATCAGAGGCAGGGAATCGGATGCCGGGAATCAGAGGCGGGAAATCAGAGCTGGGGAATCAGAGGCGGGGAATCAGAGTTGGGGAATCAGAGGCGGCGAAGCAGATATGGGGAAATAGAGGCGGGGAATCAGATATGGGGAATCAGAGGCAGGGAATCAGATATGGGGAATCAGAGGCTGGGAATCAGAGGGGGGGAAACAGAGGCGGGGAATAAGATATGGGGAATCAGAGGTGGGGAATCAGGGGCGAGGAATCAGTGGCAGGGAATCAGAGGCGGGGAATCAGAGGCGGGGAATCAGAGGCAGGGAATCAGACACGGGGAATCAGAGATGGGGAATCAGAGATGGGGAATCAGAGGCGGGGAATCAGAGGCAGGGAATCAGACGCGGGGAATCAGAGGCGGGGAATAAGAGCTGGGGAATCAGAGGCGGGGAATCAGAGGCCGGGAATCAGATGCTGGGAATAAGAGGCCGGGAATCAGAGGTGGGGAATCAGAGGTTGTGAATCACAGATGGGGAATCAGAGGTGGGGAATCAGAGTCGGGGAATCAGAGGCAGGGAATCGGATGTGCGGAATCAGAGATGGGGAATCAGAGGTGGGGAATCAGAGGCGGTGAATCAGAGATGGGGAATCAGAGGCGGGGAATCAGAGGCAGGAAATCAGACACGGGGATTCAGAGGCTGGGAATCAGACGGGGGGAATCAAAGGCGGGGAATCAGAGCTGGTGAATCAGAGGCAGGGAATCAGAGTTGGGGATTCAGAGGCGGGGAATCAGATATGGGGAAAGAGAGGCGGGGAATCAGAGGCGGGCAAACAGAGGCGGGGAATTAGATATGGAGAATCAGAGGTGGGGAATCAGAGGTGGTGAATCAGAGATGGGGAATCACAGGCGGGGAATCAGAGTTGGGGCATCAGAGGTGGGGAATTAGATATGGGGAAACAGAGGCGGGGAATCAGAACGGGGAAACAGAGGCAGGGAATCAGATATGGGGAATCAGAGGTGGGGAATCAGAGGCAGGGAATCAGATGTGCGGAATCAGAGATGGGGAATCAGAGGCAGGGAATCAGAATCAGAAGCGGGGAATTAGAGGCCGGGAATCAGAGGCCGGGAATCAGATGCTGGGAATAAGAGGCCGGGAATCAGAGGTGGGGAATCAGAGTCCGGGAATCAGAGATGGGGATTCAGAGGCGGGGAATGAGATATGGAGAATCAGAGGCGGGGAATCAGAGGCGGGGAAACAGAGGTGGGGAATCAGATATGGGGAATCAGAGGTGGCGAATCACAGGCGGTGAATCAGAGATGGGGAAAGAGAGGCGGGGAATCAGAGGCGGGGAAACAGAGGTGGGGAATCACATATGGGGAATCAGAGGCGGGGAAACAGAGGCAGGGAATCAGATATGGGGAATCAGAGGCGGGGAATCAGAGGTGGGGAACCATAGGCAGGGAATCGGATGTGCGGAATCAGAGATGGGGAATCAGAGGCCGGGAATCAGAGGTGGTGAATCAGAGATGGGGAATCAGAGGCGGTGAATCAGAGGCAGGGAATCAGATGCGGGGAATCAGAGGTGGGCAATCAGAGGCGGGGAATCAGATATGGGGAATCAGAGGCGGGGAATCAGAGGCGGGGAAACAGAGGCGGGGAATCAGATATGGGGAATCAGAGGTGGGGCATCAGAGGTTGTGAATCACAGATGGGGAATCAGAGGTGGGGAATCAGGGGCGGGGAATCAGTGGCAGGGAATCAGATGCCGGGAATAAAAGGCGGGGAATCAGAGCTGGTGAATCAGAGGCGGGGAATCAGAGTTTGGGAATCAGAGGCGGGGAATCAGATATGGGGAATCAGAGGCAGGGAATCAGAGGCGGGAAAACGGAGGCGGGGAATCAGATATGGGGAATCAGAGGTGGGGAATCAGGTGCAGGGAATCAGTGGCAGGGAATCAGACGCGGGGATTCAGAGGCGGGGAATCAGAGACGGGCAAACAGAGGCGGGGAATTAGATATGGGGAATCAGAGGTGGGGAATCAGAGGTGGTGAATCAGAGATGGGGAATCACAGGCAGGGAATCAGAGGCAGGGAATAGAACGCGGGGAATCAGAGGCAGGGTATCAGAGCTGGGGAATCAGAGGCGGGGAATCAGATATGGGGAAACAGAGGCGGGGAATCAGAGGCGGGGAAACAGAGGCGGGGAATCAGACATGGGGAATCGGATGCGGGGAATCAGAGGTGGGGAATCAGAGCTGGGGAATCAGAGGCGGGGAATCAGAGTTGGGGCATCAGTGCTGGGGAATTAGATATGGGGAAACAGAGGCGGGGAATCAGAGGCGGGGAAACAGAGGCGGGGAATCAGATATGGGGAATCAGAGGTGGGGAATCAGAGGCAGGGAATCAGATGTGCGGAATCAGAGATGGGGAATCAAAGGCGGTGAAGCAGAGATGGGGAAACAGAGGCGGGGAATCAGAGGCGGGTAAACAGAGGTGGGGAATCACATATGGGGAATCAGAGGCGGGGAAACAGAGGCAGGGAATCAGATATGGGGAAACAGAGGCAGGGAATCAGAGGTGGGGAATCAGAGTCCGGGAATCAGAGATGGGGATTCAGAGGCGGGGAATGAGATATGGAGAATCAGAGGCGGGGAATCAGAGGCGGGGAAACAGAGGTGGGGAATCAGATATGGGGAATCAGAGGTGGGGAATCAGAGGCAGGGAATCAGATGTGCGGAATCAGAGATGGGGAATCAAAGGCGGTGAAGCAGAGATGGGGAAACAGAGGCGGGGAATCAGAGGCGGGTAAACAGAGGTGGGGAATCACATATGGGGAATCAGAGGCGGGGAAACAGAGGCAGGGAATCCGATATGGGGAATCAAGGCGGGTAATCAGAGGTGGGGAATCATAGGCAGGGAATCGGATGTGCGGAATCAGAGATGGGAATCAGAGGCCGGGAATCAGAGGTGGTGAATCAGAGATGGTGAATCAGAGGCGGTGAATCAGAGGTGCACAATCAGAGGCGGGGAATCAGATATGGGGAATCAGAGGCGGGGAATCAGAGGCGGGGAAACAGAGGCGGGGAATCAGATATGGGGAATCAGAGGTGGGGCATCAGAGGTTGTGAATCACAGATGGGGAATCAGAGGCGGGGAATCAGTGGCAGGGAATCAGACGCGGGGAATCAGAGGCGGGGAATCAGAGGCAGGAAATCAGACACGGGGATTCAGAGGCTGGGAATCAGACGGGGGGATCAAAGGCGGGGAATCAGAGCTGGTGAATCAGAGGCAGGGAATCAGAGTTGGGGATTCAGAGGCGGGGAATCAGATATGGGGAAACAGAGGCGGGGAATCAGAGGCGGGCAAACAGAGGCGGTGAATTAGATATGGGGAATCAGAGGTGGGGAATCAGAGGTGGTGAATCAGAGATGGGGAATCACAGGAGGGGAATCAGAGGCAGGGAATAGAACGCGGGGAATCAGAGGCAGGGAATCAGAGCTGGGGAATCAGAGGCGGGGAATCAGATATGGGGAAACAGAGGCGGGGAATCAGAGGCGGGGAAACAGAGGCGGGGAATCAGACATGGGGAATCGGATGCGGGGAATCAGAGGTGGGGAATCAGAGCTGGGGAATCAGAGGCGGGGAATCAGAGTTGGGGCATCAGAGGTGGGGAATTAGATATGGGGAAACAGAGGCGGGGAATCAGAACGGGGAAACAGAGGCGTGGAATCAGATATGGGGAATCAGAGGTGGGGAATCAGAGGCAGGGAATCAGATGTGCGGAATCAGAGATGGGGAATCAGAGGCAGGGAATCAGAATCAGAAGCGGGGAATTAGAGGCCGGGAATCAGAGGCCAGGAATCAGATGCTGGGAATAAGAGGCCGGGAATCAGAGGTGGGGAATCAGAGTCCGGGAATCAGAGATGGGGATTCAGAGGCGGGGAATGAGATATGGAGAATCAGAGGCGGGGAATCAGAGGCGGGGAAACAGAGGTGGGGAATCAGATATGGGGAATCAGAGGTGGCGAATCACAGGCGGTGAATCAGAGATGGGGAAACAGAGGCGGGGAATCAGAGGCGGGGAAACAGAGGTGGGGAATCACATATGGGGAATCAGAGGCGGGGAAACAGAGGCAGGGAATCAGATATGGGGAAACAGAGGCAGGGAATCAGAGGTGGGGAATCAGAGTCCGGGAATCAGAGATGGGGATTCAGAGGCGGGGAATGAGATATGGAGAATCAGAGGCGGGGAATCAGAGGCGGGGAAACAGAGGTGGGGAATCAGATATGGGGAATCAGAGGTGGCGAATCACAGGCGGTGAATCAGAGATGGGGAAACAGAGGCGGGGAATCAGAGGCGGGGAAACAGAGGTGGGGAATCTCATATGGGGAATCAGAGGCGGGGAAACAGAGGCAGGGAATCAGATATGGGGAATCAGAGGCGGGGAATCAGAGGTGGGAACCATAGGCAGGGAATCGGATGTGCGGAATCAGAGATGGGGAATCAGAGGCCGGGAATCAGAGGTGGTGAAAAAGAGATGGGGAATCAGAGGCGGTGAATCAGAGGCAGGGAATCAGACGCGGGGAATCAGAGGTGGGCAATCAGAGGCGGGGAATCATATATGGGGAATCAGAGGCGGGGAATCAGAGGCGGGGAAACAGAGGCGGGGTATCAGATATGGGGAATCAGAGGTGGGGCATCAGAGGTTGTGAATCACAGATGGGGAATCAGAGGCGGGGAATCAGAGGCAGGGAATCAGACGCGGGGATCAGAGGCGGGGATTCAGAGCTGGGGAATCAGAGGCGGGGAATCAGAGTTGGGGAATCAGAGGCGGGGAATCAGATATGGGGAATCAGAGGCAGGGAATCAGAGGCGGGAAAACGGAGGCGGGGAATCAGATATGGGGAGTCAGAGGTGGGGAATCAGGCGCAGGGAATCAGTGGCAGGGAATCAGACGCGGGGATTCAGAGGCGGGGAATCAGAGGCGGGCAAACAGAGGCGGGGAATTAGATATGGGGAATCAGAGGTGGGGAATCAGAGGTGGTGAATCAGAGATGGGGAATCACAGGCGGGGAATCAGAGGGAGGGAATAGAACGCGGGGAATCAGAGGCAGGGAATCAGAGCTGGGGAATCAGAGGCGGGGAATCAGATATGGGGAAACAGAGGCGGGGAATCAGAGGCGGGGAAACAGAGGCGGGGAATCAGACATGGGGAATCGGATGCGGGGAATCAGAGGTGGGGAATCAGAGCTGGGGAATCAGAGGCGGGGAATCAGAGTTGGGGCATCAGAGCTGGGGTATTAGATATGGGGAAACAGAGGCGGGGAATCAGAGGCAGGGAAACAGAGGCGGGGAATCAGATATGGGGAATCAGAGGTGGGGAATCAGAGGCAGGGAATCAGATGTGCGGAATCAGAGATGGGGAATCAAAGGCGGTGAATCAGAGATGGGGAAACAGAGGCGGGGAATCAGAGGCGGGTAAACAGAGGTGGGGAATCACATATGGGGAATCAGAGGCGGGGAAACAGAGGCAGGGAATCCGATATGGGGAATCAGAGGCGGGGAATCAGAGGTGGGGAATCATAGGCAGGGAATCGGATGTCCGGAATCAGAGATGGGAATCAGAGGCGGTGAATCTGAGGTGCACAATCAGAGGCGGGGAATCAGATATGGGGAATCAGAGGCGGGGAATCAGAGGCGGGGAAACAGAGGCGGGGAATCAGATATGGGGAATCAGAGGTGGGGCATCAGAGGTTGTGAATCACAGATGGGGAATCAGAGGCGGGGAATAAGAGGCAGGGAATCAGACGCGGGGAATCAGAGCCAGGGATTCAGAGCTGGGGAATCAGAGGCGGGGAATCAGAGTTGGGGAATCAGAGGCGGGGAATCAGATATGGGGAATCAGAGGCAGGGAATCAGAGGCGGGAAAACAGAGGCGGGGAATCAGATATGGGGAATCAGAGGTGGGGAATCAGGGGCAGGGAATCAGTGGCAGGGAATCAGATGCGGGGAATCAGAGGCGGGGAATCAGAGGCAGGGAATCAGACACGGGGAATCAGAGGCGGGGAATCAGAGATGGGGAATCAGAGGCGGGGAATCAGAGGCAGGGAATCGGATGCCGGGAATCAGAGGCGGGAAATCAGAGCTGGGGAATCAGAGGCGGGGAATCAGAGTTGGGGAATCAGAGGCGGCGAAGCAGATATGGGGAAATAGAGGCGGGGAATCAGATATGGGGAATCAGAGGCAGGGAATCAGATATGGGGAATCAGAGGCTGGGAATCAGAGGGGGGGGAAACAGAGGCGGGGAATAATATATGGGGAATCAGAGGTGGGGAATCAGGGGCGGGGAATCAGTGGCAGGGAATCAGAGGCGGGGAATCAGAGGCGGGGAATCAGAGGCGGGGAATCAGAGGCATGGAATCAGACACGGGGAATCAGAGGTGGGGAATCAGAGATGGGGAATCAGAGGCGGGGAATCAGAGGCAGGGAATCAGACGCGGGGAATCAGAGGCGGGGAATAAGAGCTGGGGAATCAGAGGTGGGGAATCAGAGTCGGGGAATCAGAGGCAGGGAATCGGATGTGCGGAATCAGAAATGGGGAATCAGAGGTGGGGAATCAGAGGCGGTGAATCAGAGATGGGGAATCAGAGGCGGGGAATCAGAGGCAGGAAATCAGACACGGGGATTCAGAGGCTGGGAATCAGACGGGGGGAATCTAAGGCGGGGAATCAGAGCTGGTGAATCAGAGGCAGGGAATCAGAGTTGGGGATTCAGAGGCGGGGAATCAGATATGGGGAAACAGTGGCGGGGAATCAGATATGGGGAATCAGAGGCTGGGAATCAGAGCGGGGGAAACAGAGGCGGGGAATAAGATATGGGGAATCAGAGGTGGGGAATCAGTGGTGGGGAATCAGTGGCAGGGAATCAGAGGCGGGGAATCAGAGGCGGGGATTCAGAGGCAGGGAATCAGACACGGGGAATCAGAGGTGGGGAATCAGAGATGGGGAATCAGAGGCGGGGAATCAGAGGCAGGGAATCAGAGGCGGGCAAACAGAGGCGGGGAATTAGATATGGGGAATCAGAGGTGGGGAATCAGAGGTGGTGAATCAGAGATGGGGAATCACAGGCGGGGAATCAGAGGCAGGGAATGGAACGCGGGGAATCAGAGGCAGGGAATCAGAGCTGGAGAATCAGAGGCGGGGAATCAGATATGGGGAAAGAGGCGGGGAATCAGAGGTGGGGAAACAGAGGCGGGGAATCAGACATGGGGAATCGGATGCAGGGAATCAGAGCTGGGGAATCAGAGCTGGGGAATCAGAGGCGGGGAATCAGAGTTGGGGCATCAGAGGTGGGGAATTAGATATGGGGAAACAGAGGCGGGGAATCAGAGGCGGGGAAACAGAGGTGGGGAATCAGATATGGGGAATCAGAGGTGGGGAATCAGAGGCAGGGAATCAGATGTGCGGAATCAGAGATGGGGAATCAGAGGCAGGGAATCAGAATCAGAAGCGGGGAATCAGAGGCCGGGAATCAGAGGCCGGGAATCAAATGCTGGGAATAAGAGGCCGGGAATCAGAGGTGGGGAATCAGAGGCGGGGAAACAGAGGCGGGGAATCAGATATGGGGAATCAGAGGTGGGGAATCAGAGGTTGTAAATCAGAGATGGGGAATCAAGGCGGGGAATCAGAGATAGGGAATCAGACGCGGGGAATCAGAGGCGGGGATTCAGAGCTGGGGAATCAGAGGCGGGGAATCAGAGTTGGGGAATCAGAGGCAGGGAATCAGATATGGGGAACCAGAGGCGGGGAATCAGAGGCGGGGAAACAGAGGCGGGGAATCAGATATGGGGAATCAGAAGTGGGGAATCAGGGGCAGGGAATCAGTGGCAGGGAATCAGAGGCGGGGAATCAGAGGCGGGGAATCAGAGGCAGGGAATCAGACACGGGGAATCAGAGGCGGGGAATCAGAGATGGGGAATCAGAGGCGGGGAATCAGAGGCAGGGAATCGGACGCCGGGAATCAGAGGCGGGGAATCAGAGCTGGGGAATCAGAGGCGGGGAATCAGAGTTGGGGAATCAGAGGCGGGGAATCAGATATGGGGAAATAGAGGCGGGGAATCAGATATGGGGAATGAGAGGTGTGGAATCAGAGGTTGGGAATCAGATGCAGGGAATCAGAGGCGGGGAAACAGAGGCGGGGAATCAGATATGGGGAATCAGAGGTGGCGAATCAAAGGCGGTGAAACAGAGATGGGGAATCAGGGCAGGAAATCAGAGGCAGGGAATCAGAGCTGGGGAAACAGAGGTGGGGAATCAGAGCTGGGGAAACAGAGGCGGGGAATCAGATATGGGGAATCAGAGGTGGGGAATCAGGGGCGGGGAATCAGTGGCAGGGAATCAGAGCTGGGGAATCAGAGGTGGGGAATCAGAGCTGGGGAAACAGAGGTGGGGAATCAGATATGGGGAATGAGAGGTGGGGAATCAGGGGCGGGGAATCAGTGGCAGGGAATCAGAGGCCGGGAATAAAAGGCGGGGAATCAGAGCTGGGGAATCAGAGGCCGGGAATCAGAGGCAGGGAAACAGAGGCGTGGTATCAGATATGGGGAATCAGAGGTGGGGAATTAGAGGTTGCGAATCAGAGGCAGGGAATCAGAGACGGGGAATCAGAGGCGGGGAATCAGAGGCAGGGAATCGGATGTGCGGAATCAGGGATGGGGAATCAGTGGTGGGGATTCAGAGGTGGTGAATCAGAGAAGGGGAATCAGAGGCAGGGAATCAGACGCAGGGAATCAGAGGCGGGGAATCATAGCTGGCGAATTAGAGGAGGGGAATCAAAGTTGGGGAATCAGAGGCGGGGAATCAGATATGGGGAAACAGAGGCGGGGAATCAGAGGCGGGGAAACAGAGGCGGGGAATCATAGGCGGGGAATCAGAGATGGGGAATCAGAGGCGGGGAATCAGAGGCAGGGAATCGGATGCCGGAAATCAGAGGCGGGAAATCAGAGCTGGGGAATCAAAGGCGGGGAATCAGATTTGGGGAATCAGAGGCGGCGAAGCAGATATGGGGAAAATGAGGCGGGGAATCAGATATGGGGAATCAGAGGCGGGGAATCAGAGTTGGGGCATCAGAGGTAGGGAATTAGATATGGGGAAACAGAGGCGGGGAATCAGAGGCGGGGAAACAGAGGCGGGGAATCAGATATGTGGAATCAGAGGTGGGGAATCAGAGGCAGGGAATCAGATGTGCGGAATCAGAGATGGGGAATCAGAGGCAGGGTATCAGAATCAGAAGCGGGGAATCAGAGGCCGGGAATCAGAGGCCGGGAATCAGATGCTGGGAATAAGAGGCCGGGAATCAGAGGTGGGGAATCAGAGTCCGGGAATCAGAGATGGGGATTCAGAGGCGGGGAATGAGATATGGAGAATCAGAGGCGGGGAATCAGAGGCGGGGAAACAGAGGTGGGGATTCAGATATGGGGAATCAGAGGTGGCGAATCAAAGGCGGTGAATCAGAGATGGGGAATCAGAGGCGGGGAATCAGAGGCAGGGAATCAGATGCGGGGATTCAGAGGCGGGGAATCAGAGCTGGCGAATCAAGGCGGGGAATCAGAGGTGGGCAATCAGAGCCGGGGAATCAGATATGGGGAATCAGAGGCGGGGAATCAGAGGCAGGGAATCATACACGGGGATTCAGAGGCTGGAGATCAGACGGGGGGAATCAAAGGCGGGGAATCAGAGCTGGTGAATCAGAGGCAGGGAATCAGAGTTGGGGATTCAGAGGCGGGGAATCAGATATGGGGAAACAGAGGCGGGGAATCAGAGGCGGGCAAACAGAGGCGGGGAATTAGATATGGGGAATCAGAGGTGGGGAATCAGAGGTGGTGAATCAGAGAAGGGGAATCAGAGGCAGGGAATCAGACGCAGGGAATCAGAGGCGGGGAATCATAGCTGGCGAATTAGAGGAGGGGAATCAAAGTTGGGGAATCAGAGGCGGGGAATCAGATATGGGGAAACAGAGGCGGGGAATCAGTTGCGGGGAAACAGAGGCGGGGAATCATAGGCGGGGAATCAGAGATGGGGAATCAGAGGCGGGGAATCAGAGGCAGGGAATCGGAACCGGAAATCAGAGGCGGGAAATCAGAGCTGGGGAATCAGAGGCGGGGAATCAGAGTTGGGGAATCAGAGGCGGCGAAGCAGATATGGGGAAAATGAGGCGGGGAATCAGATATGGGGAATCAGAGGCGGGGAATCAGATATGGGGAATCAGAGGCTGGGAATCAGAGCGGGGGAAACAGAGGCGGGGAATAAGATATGGGGAATCAGAGGTGGGGAATCAGTGGTGGGGAATCAGTGGCAGGGAATCAGAGGCGGGGAATCAGAGGCGGGGATTCAGAGGCGGGGAATCAGACACGGGGAATCAGAGGTGGGGAATCAGAGATGGGGAATCAGAGGCGGGGAATCAGAGGCAGGGAATCAGAGGCGGGCAAACAGAGGCGGGGAATTAGATATGGGGAATCAGAGGTGGGGAATGAGAGGTTGTGAATCAGAGATGGGGAATCACAGGCGGGGAATCAGAGGCAGGGAATGGAACGCGGGGAATCAGAGGCAGGGAATCAGAGCTGGGGAATCAGAGGCGGGGAATCAGATATGGGGAAACAGAGGCGGGGAATCAGAGGCGGGGAAACAGAGGCGGGGAATCTGACATGGGGAATCGGATGCAGGGAATCAGAGGTGGGGAATTAGAGCTGGGGAATCAGAGGCGGGGAATCAGAGTTGGGGCATCAGAGGTGGGGAATTAGATATGGGGAAACAGAGGCGGGGAATCAGAGGCGGGGAAACAGAGGCGGGGAATCAGATATGGGGAATCAGAGGTGGGAAATCAGAGGCAGGGAATCAGATGTGCGGAATCAGAGATGGGGAATCAGAGGCAGGGAATCAGAATCAGAAGCGGGGAATCAGAGGCCGGGAATCAGAGGCCGGGAATCAAATGCTGGGAATAAGAGGCCGGGAATCAGAGGTGGGGAATCAGAGTCCGGGAATCAGAGATGGGGATTCAGAGGCGGGGAATGAGATATGGAGAATCAGAGGCGGGGAATCAGAGGCGGGGAAACAGAGGTGGGGAATCAGATATGGGGAATCAGAGGTGGCGAATCAAAGGCGGTGAATCAGAGAAGGGGAATCAGAGGCGGGGAATCAGAGGCAGGGAATCAGATGCGGGGAATCAGAGGCGGGGAATCAGAGCTGGCGAATCAGAGGCGGGGAATCAGAGGTGGGCAATCAGAGCCGGGGAATCAGATATGGGGAATTAGAGGCGGGGTATCAGAGGCGGGGAAACAGAGGCGGGGAATCAGATATGGGGAATCAGAGGTGGGGAATCAGAGGTTGTAAATCAGAGATGGGGAATCAAGGCGGGGAATCAGAGGCAGGGAATCAGACGCGGGGATTCAGAGGCGGGGATTTAGAGCTGGGGAATCAGAGGCGGGGAATCAGAGTTGGGGAATCAGAGGCAGGGAATCAGATATGGGGAACCAGAGGCGGGGAATCAGAGGCGGGGAAACAGAGGCGGGGAATCAGATATGGGGAATCAGAAGTGGGGAATCAGGGGCAGGGAATCAGTGGCAGGGAATCAGAGGCGGGGAATCAGAGGCGGGGAATCAGAGGCAGGGAATCAGACACGGGGAATCAGAGGCGGGGAATCAGAGATGGGGAATCAGAGGCGGGGAATCAGAGGCAGGGAATCGGACGCCGGGAATCAGAGGCGGGGAATCAGAGCTGGGGAATCAGAGGCGGGGAATCAGAGTTGGGGAATCAGATGCGGGGAATCAGATATGGGGAAATAGAGGCGGGGAATCAGATATGGGGAATGAGAGGTGTGGAATCAGAGGTTGGGAAACAGAGGCAGGGAATCAGAGGCGGGGAAACAGAGGCGGGGAATCAGATATGGGGAATCAGAGGTGGCAAATCAAAGGCGGTGAAACAGAGATGGGGAATCAGGGCAGGGAATCAGAGGCAGTGAATCAGAGCTGGGGAAACAGAGGCGGGGAATCAGATATGGGGAATCAGATGTGGGGAATCAGGGGCGGGGAATCAGTGGCAGGGAATCAGAGGTGGGGAATTAGAGGTGGGGAATCAGAGCTGGGGAAACAGAGGCGGGGAATCAGATATGGAGAATCAGAGGTGGGGAATCAGGGGCGGGGAATCAGTGGCAGGGAATCAGAGGCCGGGAATAAAAGGCGGGGAATCAGAGCTGGGGAATCAGAGGCCGGGAATCAGAGGCAGGGAAACAGAGGCGGGGAATCAGATATGGGGAATCAGAGGTGGGGAATTAGAGGTTGCGAATCAGAGGCAGGGAATCAGAGGCGGGGAATCAGAGGCGGGGAATCAGAGGCAGGGAATCGGATGTGCGGAATCAGAGATGGGGAATCAGAGGTGGGGATTCAGAGGTGGTGAATCAGAGAAGGGGAATCAGAGGCAGGGAATCAGACGCAGGGGATCAGTGGCGGGGAATCATAGCTGGCGAATTAGAGGAGGGGAATCAAAGTTGGGGAATCAGAGGCGGGGAATCAGATATGGGGAAACAGAGGCGGGGAATCAGAGGCGGGGAAACAGAGGCGGGGAATCATAGGCGGGGAATCAGAGATGGGGAATCAGAGGCGGGGAATCAGAGGCAGGGAATCGGATGCCGGAAATCAGAGGCGGGAAATCAGAGCTGGGGAATCAGAGGCGGGGAATCAGAGTTGGGGAATCAGAGGCGGCGAAGCAGATATGGGGAAAATGAGGCGGGGAATCAGATATGGGGAATCAGAGGCGGGGAATCAGATATGGGGAATCAGAGGCTGGGAATCAGAGCGGGGGAAACAGAGGCGGGGAATAAGATATGGGGAATCAGAGGTGGGGAATCAGTGGTGGGGAATCAGAGGCTGGGAATCAGAGCGGGGGAAACAGAGGCGGGGAATAAGATATGGGGAATCAGAGTTGGGGAATCAGAGGCGGCGAAGCAGATATGGGGAAAATGAGGCGGGGAATCAGATATGGGGAATCAGAGGCGGGGAATCAGAGTTGGGGCATCAGAGGTGGGGAATTAGATATGGGGAAACAGAGGCGGGGAATCAGAGGCGGGGAAACAGAGGCGGGGAATCAGATATGTGGAATCAGAGGTGGGGAATCAGAGGCAGGGAATCAGATGTGCGGAATCAGAGATGGGGAATCAGAGGCAGGGTATCAGAATCAGAAGCGGGAAATCAGAGGCCGGGAATCAGAGGCCGGGAATCAGATGCTGGGAATAAGAGGCCGGGAATCAGAGGTGGGGAATCAGAGTCCGGGAATCAGAGATGGGGATTCAGAGGCGGGGAATGAGATATGGAGAATCAGAGGTGGGGAATCAGAGGCGGGGAAACAGAGGTGGGGATTCAGATATGGGGAATCAGAGGTGGCGAATCAAAGGCGGTGAATCAGAGATGGGGAATCAGAGGCGGGGAATCAGAGGCAGGGAATCAGATGCGGGGATTCAGAGGCGGGGAATCAGAGCTGGCGAATCAAGGCGGGGAATCAGAGGTGGGCAATCAGAGCCGGGGAATCAGATATGGGGAATCAGAGGCGGGGAATCAGAGGCAGGGAATCAGACACGGGGATTCAGAGGCTGGAGATCAGACGGGGGGAATCAAAGGCGGGGAATCAGAGCTGGTGAATCAGAGGCAGGGTATCAGAGTTGGGGATTCAGAGGCGGGGAATCAGATATGGGGAAACAGAGGCGGGGAATCAGAGGCGGGCAAACAGAGGCGGGGAATTAGATATGGGGAATCAGAGGTGGGGAATCAGAGGTGATGAATCAGAGAAGGGGAATCAGAGGCAGGGAATCAGACGCAGGGAATCAGAGGCGGGGAATCATAGCTGGCGAATTAGAGGAGGGGAATCAAAGTTGGGGAATCAGAGGCGGGGAATCAGATATGGGGAAACAGAGGCGGGGAATCAGAGGCGGGGAAACAGAGGCGGGGAATCATAGGCGGGGAATCAGAGATGGGGAATCAGAGGCGGGGAATCAGAGGCAGGGAATCGGATGCCGGAAATCAGAGGCGGGAAATCAGAGCTGGGGAATCAGAGGCGGGGAATCAGAGTTGGGGAATCAGAGGCGGCGAAGCAGATATGGGGAAAATGAGGCGGGGAATCAGATATGGGGAATCAGAGGCGGGGAATCAGATATGGGGAATCAGAGGCTGGGAATCAGAGCGGGGGAAACAGAGGCGGGGAATAAGATATGGGGAATCAGAGGTGGGGAATCAGTGGTGGGGAATCAGTGGCAGGGAATCAGAGGCGGGGAATCAGAGGCGGGGATTCAGAGGCGGGGAATCAGACACGGGGAATCAGAGGTGGGGAATCAGAGATGGGGAATCAGAGGCGGGGAATCAGAGGCAGGGAATCAGAGGCGGGCAAACAGAGGCGGGGAATTAGATAGGGGGAATCAGAGGTGGGGAATCAGAGGTTGTGAATCAGAGATGGGGAATCACAGGCGGGGAATCAGAGGCAGGGAATGGAACGCGGGGAATCAGAGGCAGGGAATCAGAGCTGGGGAATCAGAGGCGGGGAATCAGATATGGGGAAACAGAGGCGGGGAATCAGAGGCGGGGAAACAGAGGCGGGGAATCAGACATGGGGAATCGGATGCAGGGAATCAGAGGTGGGGAATCAGAGCTGGGGAATCAGAGGCGGGGAATCAGAGTTGGGGCATCAGAGGTGGGGAATTAGATATGGGGAAACAGAGGCGGGGAATCAGAGGCGGGGAAACAGAGGCGGGGAATCAGATATGGGGAATCAGAGGTGGGGAATCAGAGGCAGGGAATCAGATGTGCGGAATCAGAGATGGGGAATCAGAGGCAGGGAATCAGAATCAGAAGCGGGGAATCAGAGGCCGGGAATCAGAGGTGGGGAATCAGAGTCCGGGAATCAGAGATGGGGATTCAGAGGCGGGGAATGAGATATGGAGAATCAGAGGCGGGGAATCAGAGGCGGGGAAACAGAGGTGGGGAATCAGATATGGGGAATCAGAGGTGGCGAATCAAAGGCGGTGAATCAGAGAAGGGGAATCAGAGGCGGGGAATCAGAGGCAGGGAATCAGATGCGGGGAATCAGAGGCGGGGAATCAGAGCTGGCGAATCAGAGGCGGGGAATCAGAGGTGGGCAATCAGAGCCGGGGAATCAGATATGGGGAATTAGAGGCGGGGAATCAGAGGCGGGGAAACAGAGGCGGGGAATCAGATATGGGGAATCAGAGGTGGGGAATCAGAGGTTGTAAATCAGAGATGGGGAATCAAGGCGGGGAATCAGAGGCAGGGAATCAGACGCGGGGAATCAGAGGCGGGGATTTAGAGCTGGGGAATCAGAGGCGGGGAATCAGAGTTGGGGAATCAGAGGCAGGGAATCAGATATGGGGAACCAGAGGCGGGGAATCAGAGGCGGGGAAACAGAGGCGGGGAATCAGATATGGGGAATCAGAAGTGGGGAATCAGGGGCAGGGAATCAGTGGCAGGGAATCAGAGGCGGGGAATCAGAGGCGGGGAATCAGAGGCAGGGAATCAGACACGGGGAATCAGAGGCGGGGAATCAGAGATGGGGAATCAGAGGCGGGGAATCAGAGGCAGGGAATCGGACGCCGCGAATCAGAGGCGGGGAATCAGAGCTGGGGAATCAGAGGCGGGGAATCAGAGTTGGGGAATCAGAGGCGGGGAATCAGATATGGGGAAATAGAGGCGGGGAATCAGATATGGGGAATGAGAGGTGTGGAATCGGAGGTTGGGAAACAGAGGCAGGGAATCAGAGGCGGGGAAACAGAGGCGGGGAATCAGATATGGGGAATCAGAGGTGGCGAATCAAAGGCGGTGAAACAGAGATGGGGATTCAGGGCAGGGAATCAGAGGCAGGGAATCAGAGCTGGGGAAACAGAGGCGGGGAATCAGATATGGGGAATCAGAGGTGGGGAATCAGGGGCGGGGAATCAGTGGCAGGGAATCAGAGGTGGGGAATCAGAGGTGGGGAATCAGAGCTGGGGAAACAGAGGAGGGGAATCAGATATGGGGAATCAGAGGTGGGGAATCAGGGGCGGGGAATCAGTGGCAGGGAATCAGAGGCCGGGAATAAAAGGCGGGGAATCAGAGCTTGGGAATCAGAGGCCGGGAATCAGAGGCAGGGAAACAGAGGCGGGGAATCAGATATGGGGAATCAGAGGTGTGGAATTAGAGGTTGCGAATCAGAGGCAGGGAATCAGAGGCGGGGAATCAGAGGCGGGGAATCAGAGGCAGGGAATCGGATGTGCAGAATCAGAGATGGGGAATCAGAGGTGGGGATTCAGAGGTGGTGAATCAGAGAAGGGGAATCAGAGGCAGGGAATCAGACGCAGGGGATCAGAGGCGGGGAATCATAGCTGGCGAATTAGAGGAGGGGAATCAAAGTTGGGGAATCAGAGGCGGGGAATCAGATATGGGGAAACAGAGGCGGGGAATCAGAGGCGGGGAAACAGAGGCGGGGTATCATAGGCGGGGAATCAGAGATGGGGAATCAGAGGCGGGGAATCAGAGGCAGGGAATCGGATGCCGGAAATCAGAGGCGGGAAATCAGAGCTGGGGAATCAGAGGCGGGGAATCAGAGTTGGGGAATCAGAGGCGGCGAAGCAGATATGGGGAAAATGAGGCGGGGAATCAGATATGGGGAATCAGAGGCGGGGAATCAGATATGGGGAATCAGAGGCTGGGAATCAGAGCGGGGGAAACAGAGGCGGGGAATAAGATATGGGGAATCAGAGGTGGGGAATCAGTGGTGGGGAATCAGTGGCAGGGAATCAGAGGCGGGGAATCAGAGGCGGGGATTCAGAGGCAGGGAATCAGACACGGGGAATCAGAGGTGGGGAATCAGAGATGGGGAATCGGAGGCGGGGAATCAGAGGCAGGGAATCAGGCGGGCAAACAGAGGCGGGGAATTAGATATGGGGAATCAGAGGTGGGGAATCAGAGGTGGTGAATCAGAGATGGGGAATCACAGGCGGGGAATCAGAGGCAGGGAATGGAACGCGGGGTATCAGAGGCAGGGAATCAGAGCTGGGGAATCAGAGGCGGGGAATCAGATATTGGGAAACAGAGGCGGTGAATCAGAGGCGGGGAAACAGAGGCGGGGAATCAGACATGGGGAATTGGATGCAGGGAATCAGAGGTGGGGAATCAGAGCTGGGGAATCAGAGGCGGGGAATCAGAGTTGGGGCATCAGAGGTGGGGAATTAGATATGGGGAAACAGAGGCGGGGAATCAGAGGCGGGGAAACAGAGGCGGGGAATCAGATATGGGGAATCAGAGGTGGGGAATCAGAGGCAGGGAATCAGATTTGCGGAATCAGAGATGGGGAATCAGAGGCAGGGAATCAGAATCAGAAGCGGGGAATCAGAGGCCGGGAATCAGAGGCCGGGAATCAAATGCTGGGAATAAGAGGCCGGGAATCAGAGGTGGGGAATCAGAGTCCGGGAATCAGAGATGGGGATTCAGAGGCGGGGAATGAGATATGGAGAATCAGAGGCGGGGAATCAGAGGCGGGGAAACAGAGGTGGGGAATCAGATATGTGGAATCAGAGGTGGCGAATCAAAGGCGGTGAATCAGAGATGGGGAATCAGAGGCGGGGTATCAGAGGCAGAGAATCAGATGCGGGGAATCAGAGGCGGGGAATCAGAGCTGGCGAATCAGAGGCGGGGAATCAGAGGTGGGCAATCAGAGCCGGGGAATCAGATATGGGGAATCAGAGGCGGGGAATCAGAGGCGGGGAAACAGAGGCGGGGAATCAGATATGGGGAATCAGAGGTGGGGAATCAGAGGTTGTAAATCAGAGATGGGGAATCAAGGCGGGGAATCAGAGGCAGGGAATCAGACGCGGGGAATCAGAGGCGGGGATTCAGAGCTGGGGAATCAGAGGCGGGGAATCAGAGTTGGGGAATCAGAGGCAGGGAATCAGATAAAGGGGAAACAGAGGCGGGGAATCAGAGGCGGGGAAACAGAGGCGGGGAATCATAGGCGGGGAATCAGAGATGGGGAATCAGAGGCGGGGAATCAGAGGCAGGGAATCGGATGCCGGAAATCAGAGGCGGGAAATCAGAGCTGGGGAATCAGAGGCGGGGAATCAGAGTTGAGGAATCAGAGGCGGCGAAGCAGATATGGGGAAAATGAGGCGGGGAATCAGATATGGGGAATCAGAGGCGGGGAATCAGATATGGGGAATCAGAGGCTGGGAATCAGAGCGGGGGAAACAGAGGTGGGGAATAAGATATGGGGAATCAGAAGTGGGGAATCAGTGGTGGGGAATCAGTGGCAGGGAATCAGAGGCGGGGAATCAGAGGCGGGGATTCAGAGGCAGGGAATCAGACACGGGGAATCAGAGGTGGGGAATCAGAGATGGGGAATCAGAGGCGGGGAATCAGAGGCAGGGAATCAGACGCGGGGAATCAGAGGCGGGGAATCAGAGCTGGGGAATCAGAGGTGGGGAATCAGAGTCGGGGAATCAGAGGCAGGGAATCGGATGTGCGGAATCAGAGATGGGGAATAAGAGGTGGGGAATCAGAGGCGGTGAATCAGAGATGGGGAATCAGAGGCGGGGAATCAGAGGCAGGAAATCAGACACGGGGATTCAGAGGCTGGGAATCAGACGGGGGAATCAGAGGCGGGGAATCAGATATGGGGAAATAGAGGCGGGGAATCAGATATGGGGAATGAGAGGTGTGGAATCAGAGGTTGGGAATCAGAGGCAGGGAATCAGAGGCGGGGAATCAGAGGCGGGGAATCAGATATGGGGAATCAGAGGTGGCGAATCAAAGGCGGTGAAACAGAGATGGGGAATCAGGGCAGGGAATCAGAGGCAGGGAATCAGAGCTGGGGAAACAGAGGCGGGGAATCAGATATGGGGAATCAGAGGTGGGGAATCAGGGGCGGGGAATCAGTGGCAGGGAATCAGAGCTGGGGAATCAGAGGTGGGGAATCAGAGCTGGGGAAACAGAGGCGGGGAATCAGATATGGGGAATCAGAGGTGGGGAATCAGGGGCGGGGAATCAGTGGCAGGGAATCAGAGGCCGGGAATAAAAGGCGGGGAATCAGAGCTGGGGAATCAGAGGCCGGGAATCAGAGGCAGGGAAACAGAGGCGGGGAATCAGATATGGGGAATCAGAGGTGGGGAATTAGAGGTTGCGAATCAGAGGCAGGGAATCAGAGGCGGGGAATCAGAGGCGGGGAATCAGAGGCAGGGAATCAGATGTGCGGAATCAGAGATGGGGAATCAGAGGTGGGGATTCAGAGGTGGTGATCAGAGAAGGGGAATCAGAGGCAGGGAATCAGACGCAGGGAATCAGAGGCGGGGAATCATAGCTGGCGAATTAGAGGAGGGGAATCAAAGTTGGGGAATCAGAGGCGGGGAATCAGATATGGGGAAACAGAGGCGGGGAATCAGAGGTGGGGAAACAGAGGCGGGGAATCATAGTCGGGGAATCAGAGATGGGGAATCAGAGGCGGGGAATCAGAGGCAGGGAATCGGATGCCGGAAATCAGAGGCGGGAAATCAGAGCTGGGGAATCAGAGGCGGGGAATCAGAGTTGGGGAATCAGAGGCGGCGAAGCAGATATGGGGAAAATGAGGCGGGGAATCAGATATGGGGAATCAGAGGCGGGGAATCAGATATGGGGAATCAGAGGCTGGGAATCAGAGCGGGGGAAACAGAGGCGGGGAATAAGATATGGGGAATCAGAGGTGGGGAATCAGTGGTGGGGAATCAGTGGCAGGGAATCAGAGGCGGGGAATCAGAGGCGGGGATTCAGAGGCAGGGAATCAGACACGGGGAATCAGAGGTGGGGAATCAGAGATGGGGAATCAGAGGCGGGGAATCAGAGGCAGGGAATCAGACGCGGGGAATCAGAGGCGGGGAATCAGAGCTGCGGAATCAGAGGTGGGGAATAAGAGTCGGGGAATCAGAGGCAGGGAATCGGATGTGCGGAATCAGAGATGGGGAATAAGAGGTGGGGAATCAGAGGCGGTGAATCAGAGATGGGGAATCAGAGGCGGGGAATCAGAGGCAGGAAATCAGACACGGGGATTCAGAGGCTGGGAATCAGACGGGGGAATCAAAGGCGGGGAATCAGAGCTGGTGAATCAGAGGCAGGGAAACAGAGTTGGGGATTCAGAGGCGGGGAATCAGATATGGGGAAACAGAGGCGGGGAATCAGAGGCGGACAAACAGAGGCGGGGAATTAGATATGGGGAATCAGAGGTGGGGAATCAGAGGTGGTGAATCAGAGATGGGGAATCACAGGCGGGGAATCAGAGGCAGGGAATAGAACGCGGGGAATCAGAGGCAGGGAATCAGAGCTGGGGAATCAGAGGCGGGGAATCAGATATGGGGAAACAGAGGCGGGGAATCTGAGGTGGGGAAACAGAGGCAGGGAATCAGACATGGGGAATCGGATGCGGGGAATCAGAGGTGGGGAATCAGAGCTGGGGAATCAGAGGCGGGGAATCAGAGTTGGGGCATCAGAGGTGGGGAATTAGATATGGGGATACAGAGGCGGGGAATCAGAGGCGGGGAAACAGAGGCGGGGAATCAGATATGGGGAATCAGAGGTGGGGAATCAGAGGCAGGGAATCAGATGTGCGGAATCAGAGATGGGGAATCAGAGGCAGGGAATCAGAATCAGAAGCGGGGAATTAGAGGCCGGGAATCAGAGGCCGGGAATCAGATGCTGGGAATAAGAGGCCGGGAATCAGAGGTGGGGAATCAGAGTCCGGGAATCAGAGATGGGGATTCAGAGGCGGGGAATGAGATATGGAGAATCAGAGGCGGGGAATCAGAGGCGGGGAAACAGAGGTGGGGAATCAGATATGGGGAATCAGAGGTGGCGAATCAAAGGCGGTGAATCAGAGATGGGGAAACAGAGGCGGGGAATCAGAGGCGTGGAAACAGAGGTGGGGAATCACATATGGGGAATCAGAGGCGGGGAAACAGAGGCAGGGAATCAGATATGGGGAATCAGAGGCGAGGAATCAGAGGTGGGGAATCATAGGCAGGGAATCGGATGTGCGGAATCAGAGATGGGGAATCAGAGGCCGGGAATCAGAGGTGGTGAACCAGAGATGGGGAATCAGAGGCGGTGAATCAGAGGCAGGGAATCAGACGCGGGGAATCAGAGGTGGGCAATCAGAAGCGGGGAATCAGATATGGGGAATCAGAGGCGGGGAATCAGAGGCGGGGAAACAGAGGCGGGGAATCAGATATGGGGAATCAGAGGTGGGGCATCAGAGGTTGTGAATCACAGATGGGGAATCAGAGGCGGGGAATCAGAGGCAGGGTATCAGACGCGGGGAATCAGAGGCGGGGAATCAGAGGCAGGGTATCAGACGCGGGGAATCAGGGGCGGGGAATCAGTGGCAGGGAATCAGAGGCCGGGAATAAAAGGCGGGGAATCAGAGCTGGGGAATCAGAGGCCGGGAATCAGAGGCAGGGAAACAGAGGCGGGGAATCAGATATGGGGAATCAGAGGTGGGGAATTAGAGGTTGCGAATCAGAGGCAGGGAATCAGAGGCGGGGAATCAGAGGCAGGGAATCGGATGTGCGGAATCAGAGATGGGGAATCAGAGGTGGGGATTCAGAGGTGGTGAATCAGAGAAGGGGAATCAGAGGCAGGGAATCAGACGCAGGGGATCAGAGGCGGGGAATCATAGCTGGCGAATTAGAGGAGGGGAATCAAAGTTGGGGAATCAGAGGCGGGGAATCAGATATGGGGAAACAGAGGCGGGGAATCAGAGGCGGGGAAACAGAGGCGGGGAATCATAGGCGGGGAATCAGAGATGGGGAATCAGAGGCGGGGAATCAGAGGCAGGGAATCGGATGCCGGAAATCAGAGGCGGGAAATCAGAGCTGGGGAATCAGAGGCGGGGAATCAGAGTTGGGGAATCAGAGGCGGCGAAGCAGATATGGGGAAAATGAGGCGGGGAATCAGATATGGGGAATCAGAGGCGGGGAATCAGATATGGGGAATCAGAGGCTGGGAATCAGAGCGGGGGAAACAGAGGCGGGGAATAAGATATGGGGAATCAGAGGTGGGGAATCAGTGGTGGGGAATCAGTGGCAGGGAATCAGAGGCGGGGAATCAGAGGCGGGGATTCAGAGGCAGGGAATCAGACACGGGGAATCAGAGGTGGGGAATCAGAGATGGGGAATCAGAGGCGGGGAATCAGAGGCAGGGAATCAGAGGCGGGCAAACAGAGGCGGGGAATTAGATATGGGGAATCAGAGGTGGGGAATCAGAGGTGGTGAATCAGAGATGGGGAATCACAGGCGGGGAATCAGAGGCAGGGAATGGAACGCGGGGAATCAGAGGCAGGGAATCAGAGCTGGGGAATCAGAGGCGGGGAATCAGATATGGGGAAACAGAGGCGGTGAATCAGAGGCGGGGAAACAGAGGCGGGGAATCAGACATGGGGAATCGGATGCAGGGAATCAGAGGTGGGGAATCAGAGCTGGGGAATCAGAGGCGGGGAATCAGAGTTGGGGCATCAGAGGTGGGGAATTAGATATGGGGAAACAGAGGCGGGGAATCAGAGGCGGGGAAACAGAGGCGGGGAATCAGATATGGGGAATCAGAGGTGGGGAATCAGAGGCAGGGAATCAGATGTGCGGAATCAGAGATAGGGAATCAGAGGCAGGGAATCAGAATCAGAAGCGGGGAATCAGAGGCCGGGAATCAGAGGCCGGGAATCAAATGCTGGGAATAAGAGGCCGGGAATCAGAGGTGGGGAATCAGAGTCCGGGAATCAGAGATGGGGATTCAGAGGCGGGGAATGAGATATGGAGAATCAGAGGCGGGGAATCAGAGGCGGGGAAACAGAGGTGGGGAATCAGATATGGGGAATCAGAGGTGGCGAATCAAAGGCGGTGAATCAGAGATGGGGAATCAGAGGCGGGGAATCAGAGGCAGGGAATCAGATGCGGGGAATCAGAGGCGGGGAATCAGAGCTGGCGAATCAGAGGCGGGGAATCAGAGGTGGGCAATCAGAGCCGGGGAATCAGATATGGGGAATCAGAGGCGGGGAATCAGAGGCGGGGAAACAGAGGCGGGGAATCAGATATGGGGAATCAGAGGTGGGGAATCAGAGGTTGTAAATCAGAGATGGGGAATCAAGGCGGGGAATCAGAGGCAGGGAATCAGACGCGGGGAATCAGAGGCGGGGATTCAGAGCTGGGGAATCAGAGGCGGGGAATCAGAGTTGGGGAATCAGAGGCAGGGAATCAGATAAAGGGGAAACAGAGGCGGGGAATCAGAGGCGGGGAAACAGAGGCGGGGAATCAGATATGGGGAATCAGAAGTGGGGAATCAGGGGCAGGGAATCAGTGGCAGGGAATCAAAGGCGGGGAATCAGAGGCGGGGAATCAGAGGCAGGGAATCAGACACGGGGAATCAGAGGCGGGGAATCAGAGATGGGGAATCAGAGGCGGGGAATCAGAGGCAGGGAATCGGACGCCGGGAATCAGAGGCGGGGAATCAGAGCTGGGGAATCAGTGGCGGGGAATCAGAGTTGGGGAATCAGAGGCGGGGAATCAGATATGGGGAAATAGAGGCGGGGAATCAGATATGGGGAATGAGAGGTGTGGAATCAGAGGTTGGGAATCAGAGGCAGGGAATCAGAGGCGGGGAATCAGAGGCGGGGAATCAGATATGGGGAATCAGAGGTGGCGAATCAAAGGCGGTGAAACCGAGATGGGGAATCAGGGCAGGGAATCAGAGGCAGGGAATCAGAGCTGGGGAAACAGAGGCGGGGAATCAGATATGGGGAATCAGAGGTGGGGAATCAGGGGCGGGGAATCAGTGGCAGGGAATCAGAGCTGGGGAATCAGAGGTGGGGAATCAGAGCTGGGGAAACAGAGGCGGGGAATCAGATATGGGGAATCAGAGGTGGGGAATCAGGGGCGGGGAATCAGTGGCAGGGAATCAGAGGCCGGGAATAAAAGGCGGGGAATAAGAGCTGGGGAATCAGAGGCCGGGAATCAGAGGCAGGGAAACAGAGGCGGGGAATCAGATATGGGGAATCAGAGGTGGGGAATTAGAGGTTGCGAATCAGAGGCAGGGAATCAGAGGCGGGGAATCAGAGGCAGGGAATCGGATGTGCGGAATCAGAGATGGGGAATCAGAGGTGGGGATTCAGAGGTGGTGATCAGAGAAGGGGAATCAGAGGCAGGGAATCAGACGCAGGGAATCAGAGGCGGGGAATCATAGCTGCCGAATTAGAGGAGGGGAATCAAAGTTGGGGAATCAGAGGCGGGGAATCAGATATGGGGAAACAGAGGCGGGGAATCAGAGGCGGGGAAACAGAGGCGGGGAATCATAGGCGGGGAATCAGAGATGGGGAATCAGAGGCGGGGAATCAGAGGCAGGGAATCGGATGCCGGAAATCAGAGGCGGGAAATCAGAGCTGGGGAATCAGAGGCGGGGAATCAGAGTTGGGGAATCAGAGGCGGCGAAGCAGATATGGGGAAAATGAGGCGGGGAATCAGATATGGGGAATCAGAGGCGGGGAATCAGATATGGGGAATCAGAGGCTGGGAATCAGAGCGGGGGAAACAGAGGCGGGGAATAAGATATGGGGAATCAGAGGTGGGGAATCAGTGGTGGGGAATCAGTGGCAGGGAATCAGAGGCGGGGAATCAGAGGCGGGGATTCAGAGGCAGGGAATCAGACACGGGGAATCAGAGGTGGGGAATCAGAGATGGGGAATCAGAGGCGGGGAATCAGAGGCAGGGAATCAGATGCGGGGAATCAGAGGTGGGGAATCAGAGCTGGGGAATCAGAGGTGGGGAATCAGAGTCGGGGAATCAGAGGCAGGGAATCGGATGTGCAGAATCAGAGATGGGGAATAAGAGGTGGCGAATCAGAGGCGGTGAATCAGAGATGGGGAATCAGAGGCGGGGAATCAGAGGCAGGAAATAAGACACGGGGATTCAGAGGCTGGGAATCAGACGGGGGAATCAAAGGCGGGGAATCAGAGCTGGTGAATCAGAGGCAGGGAATCAGAGTTGGGGATTCAGAGGCGGGGAATCAGATATGGGGAAACAGAGGCAGGGAATCAGAGGCGGACAAACAGAGGCGGGGAATTAGATATGGGGAATCAGAGGTGGGGAATCAGAGGTGGTGAATCAGAGATGGGGAATCACAGGCGGGGAATCAGAGGCAGGGAATAGAACGCGGGGAATCAGAGGCAGGGAATCAGAGCTGGGGAATCAGAGGCGGGGAATCAGATATGGGGAAACAGAGGCGGGGAATCAGAGGCGGGGAAACAGAGGCGGGGAATCAGACATGGGGAATCGGATGCGGGGAATCAGAGGTGGGGAATCAGAGCTGGGGAATCAGAGGCGGGAAATCAGAGTTGGGGCATCAGAGGTGGGGAATTAGATATGGGGATACAGAGGCGGGGAATCAGAGGCGGGGAAACAGAGGCGGGGAATCAGATATGGGGAATCAGAGGTGGGGAATCAGAGGCAGGGAATCAGATGTGCGGAATCAGAGATGGGGAATCAGAGGCAGGGAATCAGAATCAGAAGCGGGGAATTAGAGGCCGGGAATCCGAGGCCGGGAATCAGATGCTGGGAATAAGAGGCCGGGAATCAGAGGTGGGGAATCAGAGTCCGGGAATCAGAGATGGGGATTCAGAGGCGGGGAATGAGATATGGAGAATCAGAGGCGGGGAATCAGAGGCGGGGACACAGAGGTGGGGAATCAGATATTGGGAATCAGAGGTGGCGAATCAAAGGCGGTGAATCAGAGATGGGGAAACAGAGGCGGGGAATCAGAGGCGTGGAAACAGAGGTGGGGAATAACATATGGGGAATCAGAGGCGGGGAAACAGAGGCAGGGAATCAGATATGGGGAATCAGAGGCGAGGAATCAGAGGTGGGGAATCATAGGCAGGGAATCGGATGTGCGGAATCAGAGATGGGGAATCAGAGGCCGGGAATCAGAGGTGGTGAACCAGAGATGGGGAATCAGAGGCGGTGAATCAGAGGCAGGGAATCAGACGCGGGGAATCAGAGGTGGGCAATCAGAGGCGGGGAATCAGATATCGGGAATCAGAGGCGGGGAATCAGAGGCGGGGAAACAGAGGCGGGGAATCAGATATGGGGAATCAGAGGTGGGGCATCAGAGGTTGTGAATCACAGATGGGGAATCAGAGTTGGGGAATCAGAGGCAGGGAATCAGATAAAGGGGAAACAGAGGCGGGGAATCAGAGGCGGGGAAACAGAGGCGGGGAATCAGATATGGGGAATCAGAAGTGGGGAATCAGGGGCAGGGAATCAGTGGCAGGGAATCAAAGGCGGGGAATCAGAGGCGGGGAATCAGAGGCAGGGAATCAGACACGGGGAATCAGAGGCGGGGAATCAGAGATGGGGAATCAGAGGCGGGGAATCAGAGGCAGGGAATCGGACGCCGGGAATCAGAGGCGGGGAATCAGAGCTGGGGAATCAGTGGCGGGGAATCAGAGTTGGGGAATCAGAGGCGGGGAATCAGATATGGGGAAATAGAGGCGGGGAATCAGATATGGGGAATGAGAGGTGTGGAATCAGAGGTTGGGAATCAGAGGCAGGGAATCAGAGGCGGGGAATCAGAGGCGGGGAATCAGATATGGGGAATCAGAGGTGGCGAATCAAAGGCGGTGAAACCGAGATGGGGAATCAGGGCAGGGAATCAGAGGCAGGGAATCAGAGCTGGGGAAACAGAGGCGGGGAATCAGATATGGGGAATCAGAGGTGGGGAATCAGGGGCGGGGAATCAGTGGCAGGGAATCAGAGCTGGGGAATCAGAGGTGGGGAATCAGAGCTGGGGAAACAGAGGCGGGGAATCAGATATGGGGAATCAGAGGTGGGGAATCAGGGGCGGGGAATCAGTGGCAGGGAATCAGTGGCCGGGAATAAAAGGCGGGGAATAAGAGCTGGGGAATCAGAGGCCGGGAATCAGAGGCAGGGAAACAGAGGCGGGGAATCAGATATGGGGAATCAGAGGTGGGGAATTAGAGGTTGCGAATCAGAGGCAGGGAATCAGAGGCGGGGAATCAGAGGCAGGGAATCGGATGTGCGGAATCAGAGATGGGGAATCAGAGGTGGGGATTCAGAGGTGGTGATCAGAGAAGGGGAATCAGAGGCAGGGAATCAGACGCAGGGAATCAGAGGCGGGGAATCATAGCTGCCGAATTAGAGGAGGGGAATCAAAGTTGGGGAATCAGAGGCGGGGAATCAGATATGGGGAAACAGAGGCGGGGAATCAGAGGCGGGGAAACAGAGGCGGGGAATCATAGGCGGGGAATCAGAGATGGGGAATCAGAGGCGGGGAATCAGAGGCAGGGAATCGGATGCCGGAAATCAGAGGCGGGAAATCAGAGCTGGGGAATCAGAGGCGGGGAATCAGAGTTGGGGAATCAGAGGCGGCGAAGCAGATATGGGGAAAATGAGGCGGGGAATCAGATATGGGGAATCAGAGGCGGGGAATCAGATATGGGGAATCAGAGGCTGGGAATCAGAGCGGGGGAAACAGAGGCGGGGAATAAGATATGGGGAATCAGAGGTGGGGAATCAGTGGTGGGGAATCAGTGGCAGGGAATCAGAGGCGGGGAATCAGAGGCGGGGATTCAGAGGCAGGGAATCAGACACGGGGAATCAGAGGTGGGGAATCAGAGATGGGGAATCAGAGGCGGGGAATCAGAGGCAGGGAATCAGATGCGGGGAATCAGAGGTGGGGAATCAGAGCTGGGGAATCAGAGGTGGGGAATCAGAGTCGGGGAATCAGAGGCAGGGAATCGGATGTGCAGAATCAGAGATGGGGAATAAGAGGTGGCGAATCAGAGGCGGTGAATCAGAGATGGGGAATCAGAGGCGGGGAATCAGAGGCAGGAAATCAGACACGGGGATTCAGAGGCTGGGAATCAGACGGGGGAATCAAAGGCGGGGAATCAGAGCTGGTGAATCAGAGGCAGGGAATCAGAGTTGGGGATTCAGAGGCGGGGAATCAGATATGGGGAAACAGAGGCAGGGAATCAGAGGCGGACAAACAGAGGCGGGGAATTAGATATGGGGAATCAGAGGTGGGGAATCAGAGGTGGTGAATCAGAGATGGGGAATCACAGGCGGGGAATCAGAGGCAGGGAATAGAACGCGGGGAATCAGAGGCAGGGAATCAGAGCTGGGGAATCAGAGGCGGGGAATCAGATATGGGGAAACAGAGGCGGGGAATCAGAGGCGGGGAAACAGAGGCGGGGAATCAGACATGGGGAATCGGATGCGGGGAATCAGAGGTGGGGAATCAGAGCTGGGGAATCAGAGGCGGGAAATCAGAGTTGGGGCATCAGAGGTGGGGAATTAGATATGGGGATACAGAGGCGGGGAATCAGAGGCGGGGAAACAGAGGCGGGGAATCAGATATGGGGAATCAGAGGTGGGGAATCAGAGGCAGGGAATCAGATGTGCGGAATCAGAGATGGGGAATCAGAGGCAGGGAATCAGAATCAGAAGCGGGGAATTAGAGGCCGGGAATCCGAGGCCGGGAATCAGATGCTGGGAATAAGAGGCCGGGAATCAGAGGTGGGGAATCAGAGTCCGGGAATCAGAGATGGGGATTCAGAGGCGGGGAATGAGATATGGAGAATCAGAGGCGGGGAATCAGAGGCGGGGACACAGAGGTGGGGAATCAGATATTGGGAATCAGAGGTGGCGAATCAAAGGCGGTGAATCAGAGATGGGGAAACAGAGGCGGGGAATCAGAGGCGTGGAAACAGAGGTGGGGAATAACATATGGGGAATCAGAGGCGGGGAAACAGAGGCAGGGAATCAGATATGGGGAATCAGAGGCGAGGAATCAGAGGTGGGGAATCATAGGCAGGGAATCGGATGTGCGGAATCAGAGATGGGGAATCAGAGGCCGGGAATCAGAGGTGGTGAACCAGAGATGGGGAATCAGAGGCGGTGAATCAGAGGCAGGGAATCAGACGCGGGGAATCAGAGGTGGGCAATCAGAGGCGGGGAATCAGATATGGGGAATCAGAGGCGGGGAATCAGAGGCGGGGAAACAGAGGCGGGGAATCAGATATGGGGAATCAGAGGTGGGGCATCAGAGGTTGTGAATCACAGATGGGGAATCAGAGGCGGGGAATCAGAGGCAGGGAATCAGACGCGGGGAATCAGAGGCGGGGATTCAGAGCTGGGGAATCAGAGGCGGGGTATCAGAGTTGGGGAATCAGAGGCGGGGAATCAGATATGGGGAATCAGAGGCAGGGAATCAGAGGCAGGAAAACAGAGGCGGGGAATCAGAGATGGGGAATCAGAGGCGGGGAATCAGAGGCAGGGAATCGGATGCCGGGAATCAGAGGCGGGAAATCAGAGCTGGGGAATCAGAGGCGGGGAATCAGAGTTGGGGAATCAGAGGCGGCGAAGCAGATATGGGGAAATAGAGGCGGGGAATCAGATATGGGGAATCAGAGGCAGGGAATCAGATATGGGGAATCAGAGGCTGGGAATCAGAGGGGGGGAAACAGAGGCGGGGAATAAGATATGGGGAATCAGAGGTGGGGAATCAGGGGCGAGGAATCAGTGGCAGGGAATCAGAGGCGGGGAATCAGAGGCGGGGAATCAGAGGCAGGGAATCAGACACGGGGAATCAGAGATGGGGAATCAGAGATGGGGAATGAGAGGCGGGGAATCAGAGGCAGGGAATCAGACGCGGGGAATCAGAGGCGGGGAATCAGAGCTGGGGAATCAGAGGCGGGGAATCAGAGGCAGGGAATCAGACGCGGGGAATCAGAGGCGGGGAATCAGAGCTGGGGAATCAGAGGTGGGGAATCAGAGGCAGGGAATCAGAGGCAGGGAATCGGATGTGCGGAATCAGAAATGGGGAATCAGAGGTGGGGAATCAGAGGCGGTGAATCAGAGATGGGGAATCAGAGGCGGGGAATCTGAGGCAGGAAATCTGACACGGGGATTCAGAGGCTGGGAATCAGACGAGGGGAATCAAAGGCGGGGAATCAGAGCTGGTGAATCAGAGGCAGTGAATCAGAGTTGGGGAAACAGAGGCGGGGTATCAGATATGGGGAATCAGAGGTGGGGAATCAGGGGCGGGGAATCAGTGGCAGGGAATCAGAGCTGGGGAATCAGAGCTGGGGAATCAGAGCTGGGGAAACAGAGGCGGGGAATCAGATATGGGGAATCAGAGGTGGGGAATCAGGGGCGGGGAATCAGTGGCAGGGAATCAGAGGCCGGGAATAAAAGGCGGGGAATCAGAGCTGGGGAATCAGAGGCCGGGAATCAGAGGCAGGGAAACAGAGGCGGGGAATCAGATATGGGGAATCAGAGGTGGGGAATTAGAGGTTGCGAATCAGAGGCAGGGAATCAGAGGCGGGGAATCAGAGGCAGGGAATCAGAGGCAGGGAATCGGATGTGCGGAATCAGAGATGGGGAATCAGAGGTGGGGATTCAGAGGTGGTGATCAGAGAAGGGGAATCAGAGGCAGGGAATCAGACGCAGGGAATCAGAGGCGGGGAATCATAGCTGGCGAATTAGAGGAGTGGAATCAAAGTTGGGGAATCAGAGGCGGGGAATCAGATATGGGGAAACAGAGGCGGGGAATCAGAGGCGGGGAAACAGAGGCGGGGAATCATAGGCGGGGAATCAGAGATGGGGAATCAGAGGCGGGGAATCAGAGGCAGGGAATCGGATGCCGGAAATCAGAGGCGGGAAATCAGAGCTGGGGAATCAGAGGCGGGGAATCAGAGTTGGGGAATCAGAGGCGGCGAAGCAGATATGGGGAAAATGAGGCGGGGAATCAGAAATGGGGAATCAGAGGCGGGGAATCAGAGCGGGGGAAACAGAGGCGGGGAATAAGATATGGGGAATCAGAGGTGGGGAATCAGTGGTGGGGAATCAGTGGCAGGGAATCAGAGGCGGGGAATCAGAGGCGGGGATTCAGAGGCAGGGAATCAGACACGGGGAATCAGAGGTGGGGAATCAGAGATGGGGAATCAGAGGCGGGGAATCAGAGGCAGGGAATCAGATGCGGGGAATCAGAGGCGGGGAATCAGAGCTGGGGAATCAGAGGTGGGGAATCAGAGTCGGGGAATCAGAGGCAGGGAATCGGATGTGCGGAATCAGAGATGGGGAATAAGAGGTGGGGAATCAGAGGCGGTGAATCAGAGATGGGGAATCAGAGGCGGGGAATCAGAGGCAGGAAATCAGACACGGGGATTCAGAGGCTGGGAATCAGACGGGGGAATCAAAGGCGGGGAATCAGAGCTGGTAAATCAGAGGCAGGGAATCAGAGTTGGGGATTCAGAGGCGGGGAATCAGATATGGGGAAACAGAGGCGGGGAATCAGAGGCGGACAAACAGAGGGGGGGAATTAGATATGGGGAATCAGAGGTGGGGAATCAGAGGTGGTGAATCAGAGATGGGGAATCACAGGTGGGGAATCAGAGGCAGGGAATAGAACGCGGGGAATCAGAGGCAGGGAATCAGAGCTGGGGAATCAGAGGCGGGGAATCAGATATGGGGAAACAGAGGAGGGGAATCAGAGGCGGGGAAACAGAGGCGGGGAATCAGACATGGGGAATCGGATGCGGGGAATCAGAGGTGGGGAATCAGAGCTGGGGAATCAGAGGCGGGGAATCAGAGTTGGGGCATCAGAGGTGGGGAATTAGATATGGGGATACAGAGGCGGGGAATCAGAGGCGGGGAAACAGAGGCGGGGAATCAGATATGGGGAATCAGAGGTGGGGAATCAGAGGCAGGGAATCAGATGTGCGGAATCAGAGATGGGGAATCAGAGGCAGGGAATCAGAATCAGAAGCGGGGAATTAGAGGCCGGGAATCCGAGGCCGGGAATCAAATGCTGGGAATAAGAGGCCGGGAATCAGAGGTGGGGAATCAGAGTCCGGGAATCAGAGATGGGGATTCAGAGGCGGGGAATGAGATATGGAGAATCAGAGGCGGGGAATCAGAGGCGGGGACACAGAGGTGGGGAATCAGATATGGGGAATCAGAGGTGGCGAATCAAAGGCGGTGAATCAGAGATGGGGAAACAGAGGCGGGGAATCAGAGGCGTGGAAACAGAGGTGGGGAATAACATATGGGGAATCAGAGGCGGGGAAACAGAGGCAGGGAATCAGATATGGGGAATCAGAGGCGAGGAATCAGAGGTGGGGAATCATAGGCAGGGAATCGGATGTGCGGAATCAGAGATGGGGAATCAGAGGCCGGGAATCAGAGGTGGTGAACCAGAGATGGGGAATCAGATGCGGTGAATCAGAGGCAGGGAATCAGACGCGGGGAATCATAGGTGGGCAATCAGAGGCGGGGAATCAGATATGGGGAATCAGAGGCGGGGAATCAGAGGCGGGGAAACAGAGGCGGGGAATCAGATATGGGGAATCAGAGGTGGGGCATCAGAGGTTGTGAATCACAGATGGGGAATCAGAGGCGGGGAATCAGAGGCAGGGAATCAGACGCGGGGAATCAGAGGCGGGGATTCAGAGCTGGGGAATCAGAGGCGGGGTATCAGAGTTGGGGAATCAGAGGCGGGGAATCAGATATGGGGAATCAGAGGCAGGGAATCAGAGGCAGGATAACAGAGGCGGGGAATCAGAGATGGGGAATCAGAGGCGGGGAATCAGAGGCAGGGAATCGGATGCCGGGAATCAGAGGCGGGAAATATGAGCTGGGGAATCAGAGGCGGGGAATCAGAGTTGGGGAATCAGAGGCGGCGAAGCAGATATGGGGAAATAGAGGCGGGGAATCAGATATGGGGAATCAGAGGCAGGGAATCAGATATGGGGAATCAGAGGCTGGGAATCAGAGGGGGGGAAACAGAGGCGGGGAATAAGATATGGGGAATCAGAGGTGGGGAATCAGGGGCGAGGAATCAGTGGCAGGGAATCAGAGGCGGGGAATCAGAGGCGGGGAATCAGAGGCAGGGAATCAGACACGGGGAATCAGAGATGGGGAATCAGAGATGGGGAATCAGAGGCGGGGAATCAGAGGCAGGGAATCAGACGCGGGGAATCAGAGGCGGGGAATCAGAGCTGGGGAATCAGAGGCGGGGAATCAGAGGCAGGGAATCAGACGCGGGGAATCAGAGGCGGGGAATCAGAGGCAGGGTATCAGACGCGGGGAATCAGGGGCGGGGAATCAGTGGCAGGGAATCAGAGGCCGGGAATAAAAGGCGGGGAATCAGAGCTGGGGAATCAGAGGCCGGGAATCAGAGGCAGGGAAACAGAGGCGGGGAATCAGATATGGGGAATCAGAGGTGGGGAATTAGAGGTTGCGAATCAGAGGCAGGGAATCAGAGGCGGGGAATCAGAGGCAGGGAATCGGATGTGCGGAATCAGAGATGGGGAATCAGAGGTGGGGATTCAGAGGTGGTGAATCAGAGAAGGGGAATCAGAGGCAGGGAATCAGACGCAGGGGATCAGAGGCGGGGAATCATAGCTGGCGAATTAGAGGAGGGGAATCAAAGTTGGGGAATCAGAGGCGGGGAATCAGATATGGGGAAACAGAGGCGGGGAATCAGAGGCGGGGAAACAGAGGCGGGGAATCATAGGCGGGGAATCAGAGATGGGGAATCAGAGGCGGGGAATCAGAGGCAGGGAATCGGATGCCGGAAATCAGAGGCGGGAAATCAGAGCTGGGGAATCAGAGGCGGGGAATCAGAGTTGGGGAATCAGAGGCGGCGAAGCAGATATGGGGAAAATGAGGCGGGGAATCAGATATGGGGAATCAGAGGCGGGGAATCAGATATGGGGAATCAGAGGCTGGGAATCAGAGCGGGGGAAACAGAGGCGGGGAATAAGATATGGGGAATCAGAGGTGGGGAATCAGTGGTGGGGAATCAGTGGCAGGGAATCAGAGGCGGGGAATCAGAGGCGGGGATTCAGAGGCAGGGAATCAGACACGGGGAATCAGAGGTGGGGAATCAGAGATGGGGAATCAGAGGCGGGGAATCAGAGGCAGGGAATCAGAGGCGGGCAAACAGAGGCGGGGAATTAGATATGGGGAATCAGAGGTGGGGAATCAGAGGTGGTGAATCAGAGATGGGGAATCACAGGCGGGGAATCAGAGGCAGGGAATGGAACGCGGGGAATCAGAGGCAGGGAATCAGAGCTGGGGAATCAGAGGCGGGGAATCAGATATGGGGAAACAGAGGCGGTGAATCAGAGGCGGGGAAACAGAGGCGGGGAATCAGACATGGGGAATCGGATGCAGGGAATCAGAGGTGGGGAATCAGAGCTGGGGAATCAGAGGCGGGGAATCAGAGTTGGGGCATCAGAGGTGGGGAATTAAATATGGGGAAACAGAGGCGGGGAATCAGAGGCGGGGAAACAGAGGCGGGGAATCAGATATGGGGAATCAGAGGTGGGGAATCAGAGGCAGGGAATCAGATGTGCGGAATCAGAGATAGGGAATCAGAGGCAGGGAATCAGAATCAGAAGCGGGGAATCAGAGGCCGGGAATCAGAGGCCGGGAATCAAATGCTGGGAATAAGAGGCCGGGAATCAGAGGTGGGGAATCAGAGTCCGGGAATCAGAGATGGGGATTCAGAGGCGGGGAATGAGATATGGAGAATCAGAGGCGGGGAATCAGAGGCGGGGAAACAGAGGTGGGGAATCAGATATGGGGAATCAGAGGTGGCGAATCAAAGGCGGTGAATCAGAGATGGGGAATCAGAGGCGGGGAATCAGAGGCAGGGAATCAGATGCGGGGAATCAGAGGCGGGGAATCAGAGCTGGCGAATCAGAGGCGGGGAATCAGAGGTGGGCAATCAGAGCCGGGGAATCAGATATGGGGAATCAGAGGCGGGGAATCAGAGGCGGGGAAACAGAGGCGGGGAATCAGATATGGGGAATCAGAGGTGGGGAATCAGAGGTTGTAAATCAGAGATGGGGAATCAAGGCGGGGAATCAGAGGCAGGGAATCAGACGCGGGGAATCAGAGGCGGGGATTCAGAGCTGGGGAATCAGAGGCGGGGAATCAGAGTTGGGGAATCAGAGGCAGGGAATCAGATAAAGGGGAAACAGAGGCGGGGAATCAGAGGCGGGGAAACAGAGGCGGGGAATCAGATATGGGGAATCAGAAGTGGGGAATCAGGGGCAGGGAATCAGTGGCAGGGAATCAAAGGCGGGGAATCAGAGGCGGGGAATCAGAGGCAGGGAATCAGACACGGGGAATCAGAGGCGGGGAATCAGAGATGGGGAATCAGAGGCGGGGAATCAGAGGCAGGGAATCGGACGCCGGGAATCAGAGGCGGGGAATCAGAGCTGGGGAATCAGTGGCGGGGAATCAGAGTTGGGGAATCAGAGGCGGGGAATCAGATATGGGGAAATAGAGGCGGGGAATCAGATATGGGGAATGAGAGGTGTGGAATCAGAGGTTGGGAATCAGAGGCAGGGAATCAGAGGCGGGGAATCAGAGGCGGGGAATCAGATATGGGGAATCAGAGGTGGCGAATCAAAGGCGGTGAAACCGAGATGGGGAATCAGGGCAGGGAATCAGAGGCAGGGAATCAGAGCTGGGGAAACAGAGGCGGGGAATCAGATATGGGGAATCAGAGGTGGGGAATCAGGGGCGGGGAATCAGTGGCAGGGAATCAGAGCTGGGGAATCAGAGGTGGGGAATCAGAGCTGGGGAAACAGAGGCGGGGAATCAGATATGGGGAATCAGAGGTGGGGAATCAGGGGCGGGGAATCAGTGGCAGGGAATCAGAGGCCGGGAATAAAAGGCGGGGAATAAGAGCTGGGGAATCAGAGGCCGGGAATCAGAGGCAGGGAAACAGAGGCGGGGAATCAGATATGGGGAATCAGAGGTGGGGAATTAGAGGTTGCGAATCAGAGGCAGGGAATCAGAGGCGGGGAATCAGAGGCAGGGAATCGGATGTGCGGAATCAGAGATGGGGAATCAGAGGTGGGGATTCAGAGGTGGTGATCAGAGAAGGGGAATCAGAGGCAGGGAATCAGACGCAGGGAATCAGAGGCGGGGAATCATAGCTGCCGAATTAGAGGAGGGGAATCAAAGTTGGGGAATCAGAGGCGGGGAATCAGATATGGGGAAACAGAGGCGGGGAATCAGAGGCGGGGAAACAGAGGCGGGGAATCATAGGCGGGGAATCAGAGATGGGGAATCAGAGGCGGGGAATCAGAGGCAGGGAATCGGATGCCGGAAATCAGAGGCGGGAAATCAGAGCTGGGGAATCAGAGGCGGGGAATCAGAGTTGGGGAATCAGAGGCGGCGAAGCAGATATGGGGAAAATGAGGCGGGGAATCAGATATGGGGAATCAGAGGCGGGGAATCAGATATGGGGAATCAGAGGCTGGGAATCAGAGCGGGGGAAACAGAGGCGGGGAATAAGATATGGGGAATCAGAGGTGGGGAATCAGTGGTGGGGAATCAGTGGCAGGGAATCAGAGGCGGGGAATCAGAGGCGGGGATTCAGAGGCAGGGAATCAGACACGGGGAATCAGAGGTGGGGAATCAGAGATGGGGAATCAGAGGCGGGGAATCAGAGGCAGGGAATCAGATGCGGGGAATCAGAGGTGGGGAATCAGAGCTGGGGAATCAGAGGTGGGGAATCAGAGTCGGGGAATCAGAGGCAGGGAATCGGATGTGCAGAATCAGAGATGGGGAATAAGAGGTGGCGAATCAGAGGCGGTGAATCAGAGATGGGGAATCAGAGGCGGGGAATCAGAGGCAGGAAATCAGACACGGGGATTCAGAGGCTGGGAATCAGACGGGGGAATCAAAGGCGGGGAATCAGAGCTGGTGAATCAGAGGCAGGGAATCAGAGTTGGGGATTCAGAGGCGGGGAATCAGATATGGGGAAACAGAGGCAGGGAATCAGAGGCGGACAAACAGAGGCGGGGAATTAGATATGGGGAATCAGAGGTGGGGAATCAGAGGTGGTGAATCAGAGATGGGGAATCACAGGCGGGGAATCAGAGGCAGGGAATAGAACGCGGGGAATCAGAGGCAGGGAATCAGAGCTGGGGAATCAGAGGCGGGGAATCAGATATGGGGAAACAGAGGCGGGGAATCAGAGGCGGGGAAACAGAGGCGGGGAATCAGACATGGGGAATCGGATGCGGGGAATCAGAGGTGGGGAATCAGAGCTGGGGAATCAGAGGCGGGAAATCAGAGTTGGGGCATCAGAGGTGGGGAATTAGATATGGGGATACAGAGGCGGGGAATCAGAGGCGGGGAAACAGAGGCGGGGAATCAGATATGGGGAATCAGAGGTGGGGAATCAGAGGCAGGGAATCAGATGTGCGGAATCAGAGATGGGGAATCAGAGGCAGGGAATCAGAATCAGAAGCGGGGAATTAGAGGCCGGGAATCCGAGGCCGGGAATCAGATGCTGGGAATAAGAGGCCGGGAATCAGAGGTGGGGAATCAGAGTCCGGGAATCAGAGATGGGGATTCAGAGGCGGGGAATGAGATATGGAGAATCAGAGGCGGGGAATCAGAGGCGGGGACACAGAGGTGGGGAATCAGATATTGGGAATCAGAGGTGGCGAATCAAAGGCGGTGAATCAGAGATGGGGAAACAGAGGCGGGGAATCAGAGGCGTGGAAACAGAGGTGGGGAATAACATATGGGGAATCAGAGGCGGGGAAACAGAGGCAGGGAATCAGATATGGGGAATCAGAGGCGAGGAATCAGAGGTGGGGAATCATAGGCAGGGAATCGGATGTGCGGAATCAGAGATGGGGAATCAGAGGCCGGGAATCAGAGGTGGTGAACCAGAGATGGGGAATCAGAGGCGGTGAATCAGAGGCAGGGAATCAGACGCGGGGAATCAGAGGTGGGCAATCAGAGGCGGGGAATCAGATATGGGGAATCAGAGGCGGGGAATCAGAGGCGGGGAAACAGAGGCGGGGAATCAGATATGGGGAATCAGAGGTGGGGCATCAGAGGTTGTGAATCACAGATGGGGAATCAGAGGCGGGGAATCAGAGGCAGGGAATCAGACGCGGGGAATCAGAGGCGGGGATTCAGAGCTGGGGAATCAGAGGCGGGGTATCAGAGTTGGGGAATCAGAGGCGGGGAATCAGATATGGGGAATCAGAGGCAGGGAATCAGAGGCAGGAAAACAGAGGCGGGGAATCAGAGATGGGGAATCAGAGGCGGGGAATCAGAGGCAGGGAATCGGATGCCGGGAATCAGAGGCGGGAAATCAGAGCTGGGGAATCAGAGGCGGGGAATCAGAGTTGGGGAATCAGAGGCGGCGAAGCAGATATGGGGAAATAGAGGCGGGGAATCAGATATGGGGAATCAGAGGCAGGGAATCAGATATGGGGAATCAGAGGCTGGGAATCAGAGGGGGGGAAACAGAGGCGGGGAATAAGATATGGGGAATCAGAGGTGGGGAATCAGGGGCGAGGAATCAGTGGCAGGGAATCAGAGGCGGGGAATCAGAGGCGGGGAATCAGAGGCAGGGAATCAGACACGGGGAATCAGAGATGGGGAATCAGAGATGGGGAATGAGAGGCGGGGAATCAGAGGCAGGGAATCAGACGCGGGGAATCAGAGGCGGGGAATCAGAGCTGGGGAATCAGAGGCGGGGAATCAGAGGCAGGGAATCAGACGCGGGGAATCAGAGGCGGGGAATCAGAGCTGGGGAATCAGAGGTGGGGAATCAGAGGCAGGGAATCAGAGGCAGGGAATCGGATGTGCGGAATCAGAAATGGGGAATCAGAGGTGGGGAATCAGAGGCGGTGAATCAGAGATGGGGAATCAGAGGCGGGGAATCTGAGGCAGGAAATCTGACACGGGGATTCAGAGGCTGGGAATCAGACGAGGGGAATCAAAGGCGGGGAATCAGAGCTGGTGAATCAGAGGCAGGGAATCAGAGTTGGGGAAACAGAGGCGGGGTATCAGATATGGGGAATCAGAGGTGGGGAATCAGGGGCGGGGAATCAGTGGCAGGGAATCAGAGGCCGGGAATAAAAGGCGGGGAATCAGAGCTGGGGAATCAGAGGCCGGGAATCAGAGGCAGGGAAACAGAGGCGGGGAATCAGATATGGGGAATCAGAGGTGGGGAATTAGAGGTTGCGAATCAGAGGCAGGGAATCAGAGGCGGGGAATCAGAGGCAGGGAATCAGAGGCAGGGAATCGGATGTGCGGAATCAGAGATGGGGAATCAGAGGTGGGGATTCAGAGGTGGTGATCAGAGAAGGGGAATCAGAGGCAGGGAATCAGACGCAGGGAATCAGAGGCGGGGAATCATAGCTGGCGAATTAGAGGAGTGGAATCAAAGTTGGGGAATCAGAGGCGGGGAATCAGATATGGGGAAACAGAGGCGGGGAATCAGAGGCGGGGAAACAGAGGCGGGGAATCATAGGCGGGGAATCAGAGATGGGGAATCAGAGGCGGGGAATCAGAGGCAGGGAATCGGATGCCGGAAATCAGAGGCGGGAAATCAGAGCTGGGGAATCAGAGGCGGGGAATCAGAGTTGGGGAATCAGAGGCGGCGAAGCAGATATGGGGAAAATGAGGCGGGGAATCAGAAATGGGGAATCAGAGGCGGGGAATCAGAGCGGGGGAAACAGAGGCGGGGAATAAGATATGGGGAATCAGAGGTGGGGAATCAGTGGTGGGGAATCAGTGGCAGGGAATCAGAGGCGGGGAATCAGAGGCGGGGATTCAGAGGCAGGGAATCAGACACGGGGAATCAGAGGTGGGGAATCAGAGATGGGGAATCAGAGGCGGGGAATCAGAGGCAGGGAATCAGATGCGGGGAATCAGAGGCGGGGAATCAGAGCTGGGGAATCAGAGGTGGGGAATCAGAGTCGGGGAATCAGAGGCAGGGAATCGGATGTGCGGAATCAGAGATGGGGAATAAGAGGTGGGGAATCAGAGGCGGTGAATCAGAGATGGGGAATCAGAGGCGGGGAATCAGAGGCAGGAAATCAGACACGGGGATTCAGAGGCTGGGAATCAGACGGGGGAATCAAAGGCGGGGAATCAGAGCTGGTAAATCAGAGGCAGGGAATCAGAGTTGGGGATTCAGAGGCGGGGAATCAGATATGGGGAAACAGAGGCGGGGAATCAGAGGCGGACAAACAGAGGGGGGGAATTAGATATGGGGAATCAGAGGTGGGGAATCAGAGGTGGTGAATCAGAGATGGGGAATCACAGGTGGGGAATCAGAGGCAGGGAATAGAACGCGGGGAATCAGAGGCAGGGAATCAGAGCTGGGGAATCAGAGGCGGGGAATCAGATATGGGGAAACAGAGGAGGGGAATCAGAGGCGGGGAAACAGAGGCGGGGAATCAGACATGGGGAATCGGATGCGGGGAATCAGAGGTGGGGAATCAGAGCTGGGGAATCAGAGGCGGGGAATCAGAGTTGGGGCATCAGAGGTGGGGAATTAGATATGGGGATACAGAGGCGGGGAATCAGAGGCGGGGAAACAGAGGCGGGGAATCAGATATGGGGAATCAGAGGTGGGGAATCAGAGGCAGGGAATCAGATGTGCGGAATCAGAGATGGGGAATCAGAGGCAGGGAATCAGAATCAGAAGCGGGGAATTAGAGGCCGGGAATCCGAGGCCGGGAATCAAATGCTGGGAATAAGAGGCCGGGAATCAGAGGTGGGGAATCAGAGTCCGGGAATCAGAGATGGGGATTCAGAGGCGGGGAATGAGATATGGAGAATCAGAGGCGGGGAATCAGAGGCGGGGACACAGAGGTGGGGAATCAGATATGGGGAATCAGAGGTGGCGAATCAAAGGCGGTGAATCAGAGATGGGGAAACAGAGGCGGGGAATCAGAGGCGTGGAAACAGAGGTGGGGAATAACATATGGGGAATCAGAGGCGGGGAAACAGAGGCAGGGAATCAGATATGGGGAATCAGAGGCGAGGAATCAGAGGTGGGGAATCATAGGCAGGGAATCGGATGTGCGGAATCAGAGATGGGGAATCAGAGGCCGGGAATCAGAGGTGGTGAACCAGAGATGGGGAATCAGATGCGGTGAATCAGAGGCAGGGAATCAGACGCGGGGAATCATAGGTGGGCAATCAGAGGCGGGGAATCAGATATGGGGAATCAGAGGCGGGGAATCAGAGGCGGGGAAACAGAGGCGGGGAATCAGATATGGGGAATCAGAGGTGGGGCATCAGAGGTTGTGAATCACAGATGGGGAATCAGAGGCGGGGAATCAGAGGCAGGGAATCAGACGCGGGGAATCAGAGGCGGGGATTCAGAGCTGGGGAATCAGAGGCGGGGTATCAGAGTTGGGGAATCAGAGGCGGGGAATCAGATATGGGGAATCAGAGGCAGGGAATCAGAGGCAGGATAACAGAGGCGGGGAATCAGAGATGGGGAATCAGAGGCGGGGAATCAGAGGCAGGGAATCGGATGCCGGGAATCAGAGGCGGGAAATATGAGCTGGGGAATCAGAGGCGGGGAATCAGAGTTGGGGAATCAGAGGCGGCGAAGCAGATATGGGGAAATAGAGGCGGGGAATCAGATATGGGGAATCAGAGGCAGGGAATCAGATATGGGGAATCAGAGGCTGGGAATCAGAGGGGGGGAAACAGAGGCGGGGAATAAGATATGGGGAATCAGAGGTGGGGAATCAGGGGCGAGGAATCAGTGGCAGGGAATCAGAGGCGGGGAATCAGAGGCGGGGAATCAGAGGCAGGGAATCAGACACGGGGAATCAGAGATGGGGAATCAGAGATGGGGAATCAGAGGCGGGGAATCAGAGGCAGGGAATCAGACGCGGTGAATCAGAGGCGGGGAATCAGAGCTGGGGAATCAGAGGCGGGGAATCAGAGGCAGGGAATCAGACGCGGGGAATCAGAGGCGGGGAATCAGAGCTGGGGAATCAGAGGTGGGGAATCAGAGTCGGGGAATCAGAGGCAGGGAATCGGATGTGCGGAATCAGAAATGGGGAATCAGAGGTGGGGAATCAGAGGCGGTGAATCAGAGATGGGGAATCAGAGGCGGGGAATCTGAGGCAGGAAATCTGACACGGGGATTCAGAGGCTGGGAATCAGACGAGGGGAATCAAAGGCGGGGAATCAGAGCTGGTGAATCAGAGGCAGGGAATCAGAGTTGGGGATTCAGAGGCGGGGAATCAGATTTGGGGAAACAGAGGCGGGGAATCAGAGGCGGGCAAACAGAGGCGGGGAATTAGATATGGGGAATCAGAGGTGGGGAATCAGAGGTGGTGAATCAGAGATGGGGAATCACAGGCGGGGAATCAGAGGCAGGGAATAGAACGCGGGGAATCAGAGGAAGGGAATCAGAGCTGGGGAATCAGAGGCGGGGAATCAGATATGGGGAAACAGAGGCGGGGAATCAGAGGCGGGGAAACAGAGGCGGGGAATCAGACATGGGGAATCGGATGCGGGGAATCAGAGGCGGGGAATCAGAGCTGGGGAATCAGAGGCGGGGAATCAGAGTTGGGGCATCAGAGGTGGGGAATTAGATATGGGGAAACAGAGGCGGGGAATCAGAGGCGGGGAAACAGAGGCGGGGAATCAGATATGGGGAATCAGAGGTGGGGAATCAGAGGCAGGGATTCAGATGTGCGGAATCAGAGATGGGGAATCAGAGGCAGGGTATCAGAATCAGAAGCGGGGAATCAGAGGCCGGGAATCAGAGGCCGGGAATCAGATGCTGGGAATAAGAGGCCGGGAATCAGAGGTGGGGAATCAGAGTCCGGGAATCAGAGATGGGGATTCAGAGGCGGGGAATGAGATATGGAGAATCAGAGGCGGGGAATCAGAGGCGGGGAAACAGAGGTGGGGATTCAGATATGGGTAATCAGAGGTGGCGAATCAAAGGCGGTGAATCAGAGATGGGGAATCAGAGGCGGGGAATCAGAGGCAGGGAATCAGATGCGGGGATTCAGAAGCGGGGAATCAGAGCTGGCGAATCAGAGGCGGGGAATCAGAGGTGGGCAATCAGAGCCGGGGAATCAGATATGGGGAATCAGAGGCGGGGAATCAGAGGCGGGGAAACAGAGGCGGGGATTCAGATATGGGGAATCAGAGTGGGGAATCAGAGGTTGTGAATCAGAGATGGGGAATCAAGGCGGGGAATCAGAGGCAGGGAATCAGACGCGGGGAATCAGAGGCGGGGATTCAGAGCTGGGGAATCAGAGGCGGGGAATCAGAGTTGTGGAATCAGAGGCAGTGAATCAGATATGGGGAATCAGAGGCGGGGAATCAGAGGCGGGGAAACAGAGGCGGGGAATCAGATATGGGGAATCAGAGGTGGGGAATCAGGGGCAGGGAATCAGTGGCAGGGAATCAGAGGCGGGGAATCAGAGGCGGGGAATCAGAGGCAGGGAATCAGACACGGGGAATCAGTGGCGGGGAATCAGAGATGGGGAATCAGAGGCGGGGAATCAGAGGCAGGGAATCGGACGCCTGGAATCAGAGGCGGGGAATCAGAGCTGGGGAATCAGAGGCGGGGAATCAGAGTTGGGGAATCAGAGGCGGGGAATCAGATATGGGGAAACAGAGGCGGGGAATCAGAGGCGGGGAAACAGAGGCGGGGAATCAGACATGGGGAATCGGATGCGGGGAATCAGAGGCGGGGAATCAGAGCTGGGGAATCAGAGGCGGGGAATCAGAGTTGGGGCATCAGAGGTGGGGAATTAGATATGGGGAAACAGAGGCGGGGAATCAGAGGCGGGGAAACAGAGGCGGGGAATCAGATATGGGGAATCAGAGGTGGGGAATCAGAGGCAGGGATTCAGATGTGCGGAATCAGAGATGGGGAATCAGAGGCAGGGTATCAGAATCAGAAGCGGGGAATCAGAGGCCGGGAATCAGAGGCCGGGAATCAGATGCTGGGAATAAGAGGCCGGGAATCAGAGGTGGGGAATCAGAGTCCGGGAATCAGAGATGGGGATTCAGAGGCGGGGAATGAGATATGGAGAATCAGAGGCGGGGAATCAGAGGCGGGGAAACAGAGGTGGGGATTCAGATATGGGTAATCAGAGGTGGCGAATCAAAGGCGGTGAATCAGAGATGGGGAATCAGAGGCGGGGAATCAGAGGCAGGGAATCAGATGCGGGGATTCAGAAGCGGGGAATCAGAGCTGGCGAATCAGAGGCGGGGAATCAGAGGTGGGCAATCAGAGCCGGGGAATCAGATATGGGGAATCAGAGGCGGGGAATCAGAGGCGGGGAAACAGAGGCGGGGATTCAGATATGGGGAATCAGAGTGGGGAATCAGAGGTTGTGAATCAGAGATGGGGAATCAAGGCGGGGAATCAGAGGCAGGGAATGAGACGCGGGGAATCAGAGGCGGGGATTCAGAGCTGGGGAATCAGAGGCGGGGAATCAGAGTTGTGGAATCAGAGGCAGTGAATCAGATATGGGGAATCAGAGGCGGGGAATCAGAGGCGGGGAAACAGAGGCGGGGAATCAGATATGGGGAATCAGAGGTGGGGAATCAGGGGCAGGGAATCAGTGGCAGGGAATCAGAGGTGGGGAATCAGAGGCGGGGAATCAGAGGCAGGGTATCAGACACGGGGAATCAGAGGCGGGGAATCAGAGATGGGGAATCAGAGGCGGGGAATCAGAGGCAGGGAATCGGACGCCTGGAATCAGAGGCGGGGAATCAGAGCTGGGGAATCAGAGGCGGGGAATCAGAGTTGGGGAATCAGAGGCGGGGAATCAGATATGGGGAAATAGAGGCGGGGAATCAGATATGGGGAATCAGAGGTGGCGAATCAAAGGCGGTGAATCAGAGAAGGGGAATCAGAGGCGGGGAATCAGAGGCAGGGAATCAGATGCGGGGAATCAGAGGCGGGGAATCAGAGCTGGCGAATCAGAGGCGGGGAATCAGAGGTGGGCAATCAGAGCCGGGGAATCAGATATGGGGAATTAGAGGCGGGGAATCAGAGGCGGGGAAACAGAGGCGGGGAATCAGATATGGGGAATCAGAGGTGGGGAATCAGAGGTTGTAAATCAGAGATGGGGAATCAAGGCGGGGAATCAGAGGCAGGGAATCAGACGCGGGGATTCAGAGGCGGGGATTTAGAGCTGGGGAATCAGAGGCGGGGAATCAGAGTTGGGGAATCAGAGGCAGGGAATCAGATATGGGGAACCAGAGGCGGGGAATCAGAGGCGGGGAAACAGAGGCGGGGAATCAGATATGGGGAATCAGAAGTGGGGAATCAGGGGCAGGGAATCAGTGGCAGGGAATCAGAGGCGGGGAATCAGAGGCGGGGAATCAGAGGCAGGGAATCAGACACGGGGAATCAGAGGCGGGGAATCAGAGATGGGGAATCAGAGGCGGGGAATCAGAGGCAGGGAATCGGACGCCGGGAATCAGAGGCGGGGAATCAGAGCTGGGGAATCAGAGGCGGGGAATCAGAGTTGGGGAATCAGAGGCGGGGAATCAGATATGGGGAAATAGAGGCGGGGAATCAGATATGGGGAATGAGAGGTGTGGAATCAGAGGTTGGGAAACAGAGGCAGGGAATCAGAGGCGGGGAAACAGAGGCGGGGAATCAGATATGGGGAATCAGAGGTGGCGAATCAAAGGCGGTGAAACAGAGATGGGCAATCAGGGCAGGGAATCAGAGGCAGGGAATCAGAGCTGGGGAAAAAGAGGCGGGGAATCAGATATGGGGAATCAGATGTGGGGAATCAGGGGCGGGGAATCAGTGGCAGGGAATCAGAGGTGGGGAATCAGATGTGCGGAATCAGAGATGGGGAATCAGAGGTGGGGATTCAGAGGTGGTGATCAGAGAAGGAGAATCAGAGGCAGGGAATCAGACGCAGGGAATCAGAGGCGGGGAATCATAGCTGGCGAATTAGAGGAGGGGAATCAAAGTTTGGGAATCAGAGGCGGGGAATCAGATATGGGGAAACAGAGGCGGGGAATCAGAGGTGGGGAAACAGAGGCGGGGAATCATAGTCGGGGTATCAGAGATGGGGAATCAGAGGCGGGGAATCAGAGGCAGGGAATCGGATGCCGGAAATCAGAGGCGGGAAATCAGAGCTGGGGAATCAGAGGCGGGGAATCAGAGTTGGGGAATCAGAGGCGGCGAAGCAGATATGGGGAAAATGAGGCGGGGAATCAGATATGGGGAATCAGAGGCGGGGAATCAGATATGGGGAATCAGAGGCTGGGAATCAGAGCGGGGGAAACAGAGGCGGGGAATAAGATATGGGGAATCAGAGGTGGGGAATCAGTGGTGGGGAATCAGTGGCAGGGAATCAGAGGCGGGGAATCAGAGGCGGGGATTCAGAGGCAGGGAATCAGACACGGGGAATCAGAGGTGGGGAATCAGAGATGGGGAATCAGAGGCGGGGAATCAGAGGCAGGGAATCAGACGCGGGGAATCAGAGGCGGGGAATCAGAGCTGCGGAATCAGAGGTGGGGAATAAGAGTCGGGGAATCAGAGGCAGGGAATCGGATGTGCGGAATCAGAGATGGGGAATAAGAGGTGGGGAATCAGAGGCGGTGAATCAGAGATGGGGAATCAGAGGCGGGGAATCAGAGGCAGGAAATCAGACACGGGGATTCAGAGGCTGGGAATCAGACGGGGGAATCAAAGGCGGGGAATCAGAGCTGGTGAATCAGAGGCAGGGAATCAGAGTTGGGGATTCAGAGGCGGGGAATCAGATATGGGGAAACAGAGGCGGGGAATCAGAGGCGGACAAACAGAGGCGGGGAATTAGATATGGGGAATCAGAGGTGGGGAATCAGAGGTGGTGAATCAGAGATGGGGAATCACAGGCGGGGAATCAGAGGCAGGGAATAGAACGCGGGGAATCAGAGGCAGGGAATCAGAGCTGGGGAATCAGAGGCGGGGAATCAGATATGGGGAAACAGAGGCGGGGAATCAGAGGTGGGGAAACAGAGGCAGGGAATCAGACATGGGGAATCGGATGCGGGGAATCAGAGGTGGGGAATCAGAGCTGGGGAATCAGAGGCGGGGAATCAGAGTTGGGGCATCAGAGGTGGGGAATTAGATATGGGGATACAGAGGCGGGGAATCAGAGGCGGGGAAACAGAGGCGGGGAATCAGATATGGGGAATCAGAGGTGGGGAATCAGAGGCAGGGAATCAGATGTGCGGAATCAGAGATGGGGAATCAGAGGCAGGGAATCAGAATCAGAAGCGGGGAATTAGAGGCCGGGAATCAGAGGCCGGGAATCAGATGCTGGGAATAAGAGGCCGGGAATCAGAGGTGGGGAATCAGAGTCCGGGAATCAGAGATGGGGATTCAGAGGCGGGGAATGAGATATGGAGAATCAGAGGCGGGGAATCAGAGGCGGGGAAACAGAGGTGGGGAATCAGATATGGGGAATCAGAGGTGGCGAATCAAAGGCGGTGAATCAGAGATGGGGAAACAGAGGCGGGGAATCAGAGGCGTGGAAACAGAGGTGGGGAATCACATATGGGGAATCAGAGGCGGGGAAACAGAGGCAGGGAATCAGATATGGGGAATCAGAGGCGAGGAATCAGAGGTGGGGAATCATAGGCAGGGAATCGGATGTGCGGAATCAGAGATGGGGAATCAGAGGCCGGGAATCAGAGGTGGTGAACCAGAGATGGGGAATCAGAGGCGGTTAATCAGAGGCAGGGAATCAGACGCGGGGAATCAGAGGTGGGCAATCAGAGGCGGGGAATCAGATATGGGGAATCAGAGGCGGGGAATCAGAGGCGGGGAAACAGAGGCGGGGAATCAGATATGGGGAATCAGAGGTGGGGCATCAGAGGTTGTGAATCACAGATGGGGAATCAGAGGCGGGGAATCAGAGGCAGGGTATCAGACGCGGGGAATCAGAGGCGGGGAATCAGAGGCAGGGTATCAGACGCGGGGAATCAGGGGCGGGGAATCAGTGGCAGGGAATCAGAGGCCGGGAATAAAAGGCGGGGAATCAGAGCTGGGGAATCAGAGGCCGGGAATCAGAGGCAGGGAAACAGAGGCGGGGAATCAGATATGGGGAATCAGAGGTGGGGAATTAGAGGTTGCGAATCAGAGGCAGGGAATCAGAGGCGGGGAATCAGAGGCAGGGAATCGGATGTGCGGAATCAGAGATGGGGAATCAGAGGTGGGGATTCAGAGGTGGTGAATCAGAGAAGGGGAATCAGAGGCAGGGAATCAGACGCAGGGGATCAGAGGCGGGGAATCATAGCTGGCGAATTAGAGGAGGGGAATCAAAGTTGGGGAATCAGAGGCGGGGAATCAGATATGGGGAAACAGAGGCGGGGAATCAGAGGCGGGGAAACAGAGGCGGGGAATCATAGGCGGGGAATCAGAGATGGGGAATCAGAGGCGGGGAATCAGAGGCAGGGAATCGGATGCCGGAAATCAGAGGCGGGAAATCAGAGCTGGGGAATCAGAGGCGGGGAATCAGAGTTGGGGAATCAGAGGCGGCGAAGCAGATATGGGGAAAATGAGGCGGGGAATCAGATATGGGGAATCAGAGGCGGGGAATATAATATGGGGAATCAGAGGCTGGGAATCAGAGCGGGGGAAACAGAGGCGGGGAATAAGATATGGGGAATCAGAGGTGGGGAATCAGTGGTGGGGAATCAGTGGCAGGGAATCAGAGGCGGGGAATCAGAGGCGGGGATTCAGAGGCAGGGAATCAGACACGGGGAATCAGAGGTGGGGAATCAGAGATGGGGAATCAGAGGCGGGGAATCAGAGGCAGGGAATCAGAGGCGGGCAAACAGAGGCGGGGAATTAGATATGGGGAATCAGAGGTGGGGAATCAGAGGTGGTGAATCAGAGATGGGGAATCACAGGCGGGGAATCAGAGGCAGGGAATGGAACGCGGGGAATCAGAGGCAGGGAATCAGAGCTGGGGAATCAGAGGCGGGGAATCAGATATGGGGAAACAGAGGCGGTGAATCAGAGGCGGGGAAACAGAGGCGGGGAATCAGACATGGGGAATCGGATGCAGGGAATCAGAGGTGGGGAATCAGAGCTGGGGAATCAGAGGCGGGGAATCAGAGTTGGGGCATCAGAGGTGGGGAATTAGATATGGGGAAACAGAGGCGGGGAATCAGAGGCGGGGAAACAGACGCGGGGAATCAGATATGGGGAATCAGAGGTGGGGAATCAGAGGCAGGGAATCAGATGTGCGGAATCAGAGATAGGGAATCAGAGGCAGGGAATCAGAATCAGAAGCGGGGAATCAGAGGCCGGGAATCAGAGGCCGGGAATCAAATGCTGGGAATAAGAGGCCGGGAATCAGAGGTGGGGAATCAGAGTCCGGGAATCAGAGATGGGGATTCAGAGGCGGGGAATGAGATATGGAGAATCAGAGGCGGGGAATCAGAGGCGGGGAAACAGAGGTGGGGAATCAGATATGGGGAATCAGAGGTGGCGAATCAAAGGCGGTGAATCAGAGATGGGGAATCAGAGGCGGGGAATCAGAGGCAGGGAATCAGATGCGGGGAATCAGAGGCGGGGAATCAGAGCTGGCGAATCAGAGGCGGGGAATCAGAGGTGGGCAATCAGAGCCGGGGAATCAGATATGGGGAATCAGAGGCGGGGAATCAGAGGCGGGGAAACAGAGGCGGGGAATCAGATATGGGGAATCAGAGGTGGGGAATCAGAGGTTGTAAATCAGAGATGGGGAATCAAGGCGGGGAATCAGAGGCAGGGAATCAGACGCGGGGAATCAGAGGCGGGGATTCAGAGCTGGGGAATCAGAGGCGGGGAATCAGAGTTGGGGAATCAGAGGCAGGGAATCAGATAAAGGGGAAACAGAGGCGGGGAATCAGAGGCGGGGAAACAGAGGCGGGGAATCAGATATGGGGAATCAGAAGTGGGGAATCAGGGGCAGGGAATCAGTGGCAGGGAATCAAAGGCGGGGAATCAGAGGCGGGGAATCAGAGGCAGGGAATCAGACACGGGGAATCAGAGGCGGGGAATCAGAGATGGGGAATCAGAGGCGGGGAATCAGAGGCAGGGAATCGGACGCCGGGAATCAGAGGCGGGGAATCAGAGCTGGGGAATCAGTGGCGGGGAATCAGAGTTGGGGAATCAGAGGCGGGGAATCAGATATGGGGAAATAGAGGCGGGGAATCAGATATGGGGAATGAGAGGTGTGGAATCAGAGGTTGGGAATCAGAGGCAGGGAATCAGAGGCGGGGAATCAGAGGCGGGGAATCAGATATGGGGAATCAGAGGTGGCGAATCAAAGGCGGTGAAACAGAGATGGGGAATCAGGGCAGGGAATCAGAGGCAGGGAATCAGAGCTGGGGAAACAGAGGCGGGGAATCAGATATGGGGAATCAGAGGTGGGGAATCAGGGGCGGGGAATCAGTGGCAGGGAATCAGAGCTGGGGAATCAGAGGTGGGGAATCAGAGCTGGGGAAACAGAGGCGGGGAATCAGATATGGGGAATCAGAGGTGGGGAATCAGGGGCGGGGAATCAGTGGCAGGGAATCAGAGGCCGGGAATAAAAGGCGGGGAATAAGAGCTGGGGAATCAGAGGCCGGGAATCAGAGGCAGGGAAACAGAGGCGGGGAATCAGATATGGGGAATCAGAGGTGGGGAATTAGAGGTTGCGAATCAGAGGCAGGGAATCAGAGGCGGGGAATCAGAGGCAGGGAATCGGATGTGCGGAATCAGAGATGGGGAATCAGAGGTGGGGATTCAGAGGTGGTGATCAGAGAAGGGGAATCAGAGGCAGGGAATCAGACGCAGGGAATCAGAGGCGGGGAATCATAGCTGCCGAATTAGAGGAGGGGAATCAAAGTTGGGGAATCAGAGGCGGGGAATCAGATATGGGGAAACAGAGGCGGGGAATCAGAGGCGGGGAAACAGAGGCGGGGAATCATAGGTGGGGAATCAGAGATGGGGAATCAGAGGCGGGGAATCAGAGGCAGGGAATCGGATGCCGGAAATCAGAGGCGGGAAATCAGAGCTGGGGAATCAGAGGCGGGGAATCAGAGTTGGGGAATCAGAGGCGGCGAAGCAGATATGGGGAAAATGAGGCGGGGAATCAGATATGGGGAATCAGAGGCGGGGAATCAGATATGGGGAATCAGAGGCTGGGAATCAGAGCGGGGGAAACAGAGGCGGGGAATAAGATATGGGGAATCAGAGGTGGGGAATCAGTGGTGGGGAATCAGTGGCAGGGAATCAGAGGCGGGGAATCAGAGGCGGGGATTCAGAGGCAGGGAATCAGACACGGGGAATCAGAGGTGGGGAATCAGAGATGGGGAATCAGAGGCGGGGAATCAGAGGCAGGGAATCAGATGCGGGGAATCAGAGGTGGGGAATCAGAGCTGGGGAATCAGAGGTGGGGAATCAGAGTCGGGGAATCAGAGGCAGGGAATCGGATGTGCGGAATCAGAGATGGGGAATAAGAGGTGGCGAATCAGAGGCGGTGAATCAGAGATGGGGAATCAGAGGCGGGGAATCAGAGGCAGGAAATCAGACACGGGGATTCAGAGGCTGGGAATCAGACGGGGGAATCAAAGGCGGGGAATCAGAGCTGGTGAATCAGAGGCAGGGAATCAGAGTTGGGGATTCAGAGGCGGGGAATCAGATATGGGGAAACAGAGGCAGGGAATCAGAGGCGGACAAACAGAGGCGGGGAATTAGATATGGGGAAACAGAGGTGGGGAATCAGAGGTGGTGAATCAGAGATGGGGAATCACAGGCGGGGAATCAGAGGCAGGGAATAGAACGCGGGGAATCAGAGGCAGGGAATCAGAGCTGGGGAATCAGAGGCGGGGAATCAGATATGGGGAAACAGAGGCGGGGAATCAGAGGCGGGGAAACAGAGGCGGGGAATCAGACATGGGGAATCGGATGCGGGGAATCAGAGGTGGGGAATCAGAGCTGGGGAATCAGAGGCGGGGAATCAGAGTTGGGGCATCAGAGGTGGGGAATTAGATATGGGGATACAGAGGCGGGGAATCAGAGGCGGGGAAACAGAGGCGGGGAATCAGATATGGGGAATCAGAGGTGGGGAATCAGAGGCAGGGAATCAGATGTGCAGAATCAGAGATGGGGAATCAGAGGCAGGGAATCAGAATCAGAAGCGGGGAATTAGAGGCCGGGAATCCGAGGCCGGGAATCAGATGCTGGGAATAAGAGGCCGGGAATCAGAGGTGGGGAATCAGAGTCCGGGAATCAGAGATGGGGATTCAGAGGTGGGGAATGAGATATGGAGAATCAGAGGCGGGGAATCAGAGGCGGGGACACAGAGGTGGGGAATCAGATATTGGGAATCAGAGGTGGCGAATCAAAGGCGGTGAATCAGAGATGGGGAAACAGAGGCGGGGAATCAGAGGCGTGGAAACAGAGGTGGGGAATAACATATGGGGAATCAGAGGCGGGGAAACAGAGGCAGGGAATCAGATATGGGGAATCAGAGGCGAGGAATCAGAGGTGGGGAATCATAGGCAGGGAATCGGATGTGCGGAATCAGAGATGGGGAATCAGAGGCCGGGAATCAGAGGTGGTGAACCAGAGATGGGGAATCAGAGGCGGTGAATCAGAGGCAGGGAATCAGACGCGGGGAATCAGAGGTGGGCAATCAGAGGCGGGGAATCAGATATGGGGAATCAGAGGCGGGGAATCAGAGGCGGGGAAACAGAGGCGGGGAATCAGATATGGGGAATCAGAGGTGGGGCATCAGAGGTTGTGAATCACAGATGGGGAATCAGAGGCGGGGAATCAGAGGCAGGGAATCAGACGCGGGGAATCAGAGGCGGGGATTCAGAGCTGGGGAATCAGAGGCGGGGTATCAGAGTTGGGGAATCAGAGGCGGGGAATCAGATATGGGGAATCAGAGGCAGGGAATCAGAGGCAGGAAAACAGAGGCGGGGAATCAGAGATGGGGAATCAGAGGCGGGGAATCAGAGATGGGGAATCAGAGGCGGGGAATCAGAGGCAGGGAATCGGATGCCGGGAATCAGAGGCGGGAAATCAGAGCTGGGGAATCAGAGGCGGGGAATCAGAGTTGGGGAATCAGAGGCGGCGAAGCAGATATGGGGAAATAGAGGCGGGGAATCAGATATGGGGAATCAGAGGCAGGGAATCAGATATGGGGAATCAGAGGCTGGGAATCAGAGGGGGGGAAACAGAGGCGGGGAATAAGATATGGGGAATCAGAGGTGGGGAATCAGGGGCGAGGAATCAGTGGCAGGGAATCAGAGGCGGGGAATCAGAGGCGGGGAATCAGAGGCAGGGAATCAGACACGGGGAATCAGAGATGGGGAATCAGAGATGGGGAATGAGAGGCGGGGAATCAGAGGCAGGGAATCAGACGCGGGGAATCAGAGGCGGGGAATCAGAGCTGGGGAATCAGAGGCGGGGAATCAGAGGCAGGGAATCAGACGCGGGGAATCAGAGGCGGGGAATCAGAGCTGGGGAATCAGAGGTGGGGAATCAGAGGCAGGGAATCAGAGGCAGGGAATCGGATGTGCGGAATCAGAAATGGGGAATCAGAGGTGGGGAATCAGAGGCGGTGAATCAGAGATGGGGAATCAGAGGCGGGGAATCTGAGGCAGGAAATCTGACACGGGGATTCAGAGGCTGGGAATCAGACGAGGGGAATCAAAGGCGGGGAATCAGAGCTGGTGAATCAGAGGCAGGGAATCAGAGTTGGGGAAACAGAGGCGGGGAATCAGATATGGGGAATCAGAGGTGGGGAATCAGGGGCGGGGAATCAGTGGCAGGGAATCAGAGCTGGGGAATCAGAGCTGGGGAATCAGAGCTGGGGAAACAGAGGCGGGGAATCAGATATGGGGAATCAGAGGTGGGGAATCAGGGGCGGGGAATCAGTGGCAGGGAATCAGAGGCCGGGAATAAAAGGCGGGGAATCAGAGCTGGGGAATCAGAGGCCGGGAATCAGAGGCAGGGAAACAGAGGCGGGGAATCAGATATGGGGAATCAGAGGTGGGGAATTAGAGGTTGCGAATCAGAGGCAGGGAATCAGAGGCGGGGAATCAGAGGCAGGGAATCAGAGGCAGGGAATCGGATGTGCGGAATCAGAGATGGGGAATCAGAGGTGGGGATTCAGAGGTGGTGATCAGAGAAGGGGAATCAGAGGCAGGGAATCAGACGCAGGGAATCAGAGGCGGGGAATCATAGCTGGCGAATTAGGGGAGTGGAATCAAAGTTGGGGAATCAGAGGCGGGGAATCAGATATGGGGAAACAGAGGCGGGGAATCAGAGGCGGGGAAACAGAGGCGGGGAATCATAGGCGGGGAATCAGAGATGGGGAATCAGAGGCGGGGAATCAGAGGCAGGGAATCGGATGCCGGAAATCAGAGGCGGGAAATCAGAGCTGGGGAATCAGAGGCGGGGAATCAGAGTTGGGGAATCAGAGGCGGCGAAGCAGATATGGGGAAAATGAGGCGGGGAATCAGAAATGGGGAATCAGAGGCGGGGAATCAGAGCGGGGGAAACAGAGGCGGGGAATAAGATATGGGGAATCAGAGGTGGGGAATCAGTGGTGGGGAATCAGTGGCAGGGAATCAGAGGCGGGGAATCAGAGGCGGGGATTCAGAGGCAGGGAATCAGACACGGGGAATCAGAGGTGGGGAATCAGAGATGGGGAATCAGAGGCGGGGAATCAGAGGCAGGGAATCAGACGCGGGGAATCAGAGGCGGGGAATCAGAGCTGGGGAATCAGAGGTGGGGAATCAGAGTCGGGGAATCAGAGGCAGGGAATCGGATGTGCGGAATCAGAGATGGGGAATAAGAGGTGGGGAATCAGAGGCGGTGAATCAGAGATGGGGAATCAGAGGCGGGGAATCAGAGGCAGGAAATCAGACACGGGGATTCAGAGGCTGGGAATCAGACGGGGGAATCAAAGGCGGGGAATCAGAGCTGGTAAATCAGAGGCAGGGAATCAGAGTTGGGGATTCAGAGGCGGGGAATCAGATATGGGGAAACAGAGGCGGGGAATCAGAGGCGGACAAACAGAGGGGGGGAATTAGATATGGGGAATCAGAGGTGGGGAATCAGAGGTGGTGAATCAGAGATGGGGAATCACAGGCGGGGAATCAGAGGCAGGGAATAGAACGCGGGGAATCAGAGGCAGGGAATCAGAGCTGGGGAATCAGAGGCGGGGAATCAGATATGGGGAAACAGAGGCGGGGAATCAGAGGCGGGGAAACAGAGGCGGGGAATCAGACATGGGGAATCGGATGCGGGGAATCAGAGGTGGGGAATCAGAGCTGGGGAATCAGAGGCGGGGAATCAGAGTTGGGGCATCAGAGGTGGGGAATTAGATATGGGGATACAGAGGCGGGGAATCAGAGGCGGGGAAACAGAGGCGGGGAATCAGATATGGGGAATCAGAGGTGGGGAATCAGAGGCAGGGAATCAGATGTGCGGAATCAGAGATGGGGAATCAGAGGCAGGGAATCAGAATCAGAAGCGGGGAATTAGAGGCCGGGAATCCGAGGCCGGGAATCAGATGCTGGGAATAAGAGGCCGGGAATCAGAGGTGGGGAATCAGAGTCCGGGAATCAGAGATTGGGATTCAGAGGCGGGGAATGAGATATGGAGAATCAGAGGCGGGGAATCAGAGGCGGGGACACAGAGGTGGGGAATCAGATATGGGGAATCAGAGGTGGCGAATCAAAGGCGGTGAATCAGAGATGGGGAAACAGAGGCGGGGAATCAGAGGCGGGGAATCAGAGTTGGGGAATCAGAGGCGGCGAAGCAGATATGGGGAAATAGAGGCGGGGAATCAGATATGGGGAATCAGAGGCAGGGAATCAGATATGGGGAATCAGAGGCTGGGAATCAGAGGGGGGGAAACAGAGGCGGGGAATAAGATATGGGGAATCAGAGGTGGGGAATCAGGGGCGAGGAATCAGTGGCAGGGAATCAGAGGCGGGGAATCAGAGGCGGGGAATCAGAGGCAGGGAATCAGACACGGGGAATCAGAGATGGGGAATCAGAGATGGGGAATGAGAGGCGGGGAATCAGAGGCAGGGAATCAGACGCGGGGAATCAGAGGCGGGGAATCAGAGCTGGGGAATCAGAGGCGGGGAATCAGAGGCAGGGAATCAGACGCGGGGAATCAGAGGCGGGGAATCAGAGCTGGGGAATCAGAGGTGGGGAATCAGAGGCAGGGAATCAGAGGCAGGGAATCGGATGTGCGGAATCAGAAATGGGGAATCAGAGGTGGGGAATCAGAGGCGGTGAATCAGAGATGGGGAATCAGAGGCGGGGAATCTGAGGCAGGAAATCTGACACGGGGATTCAGAGGCTGGGAATCAGACGAGGGGAATCAAAGGCGGGGAATCAGAGCTGGTGAATCAGAGGCAGGGAATCAGAGTTGGGGAAACAGAGGCGGGGAATCAGATATGGGGAATCAGAGGTGGGGAATCAGGGGCGGGGAATCAGTGGCAGGGAATCAGAGCTGGGGAATCAGAGCTGGGGAATCAGAGCTGGGGAAACAGAGGCGGGGAATCAGATATGGGGAATCAGAGGTGGGGAATCAGGGGAGGGGAATCAGTGGCAGGGAATCAGAGGCCGGGAATAAAAGGCGGGGAATCAGAGCTGGGGAATCAGAGGCCGGGAATCAGAGGCAGGGAAACAGAGGCGGGGAATCAGATATGGGGAATCAGAGGTGGGGAATTAGAGGTTGCGAATCAGAGGCAGGGAATCAGAGGCGGGGAATCAGAGGCAGGGAATCAGAGGCAGGGAATCGGATGTGCGGAATCAGAGATGGGGAATCAGAGGTGGGGATTCAGAGGTGGTGATCAGAGAAGGGGAATCAGAGGCAGGGAATCAGACGCAGGGAATCAGAGGCGGGGAATCATAGCTGGCGAATTAGGGGAGTGGAATCAAAGTTGGGGAATCAGAGGCGGGGAATCAGATATGGGGAAACAGAGGCGGGGAATCAGAGGCGGGGAAACAGAGGCGGGGAATCATAGGCGGGGAATCAGAGATGGGGAATCAGAGGCGGGGAATCAGAGGCAGGGAATCGGATGCCGGAAATCAGAGGCGGGAAATCAGAGCTGGGGAATCAGAGGCGGGGAATCAGAGTTGGGGAATCAGAGGCGGCGAAGCAGATATGGGGAAAATGAGGCGGGGAATCAGAAATGGGGAATCAGAGGCGGGGAATCAGAGCGGGGGAAACAGAGGCGGGGAATAAGATATGGGGAATCAGAGGTGGGGAATCAGTGGTGGGGAATCAGTGGCAGGGAATCAGAGGCGGGGAATCAGAGGCGGGGATTCAGAGGCAGGGAATCAGACACGGGGAATCAGAGGTGGGGAATCAGAGATGGGGAATCAGAGGCGGGGAATCAGAGGCAGGGAATCAGACGCGGGGAATCAGAGGCGGGGAATCAGAGCTGGGGAATCAGAGGTGGGGAATCAGAGTCGTGGAATCAGAGGCAGGGAATCGGATGTGCGGAATCAGAGATGGGGAATAAGAGGTGGGGAATCAGAGGCGGTGAATCAGAGATGGGGAATCAGAGGCGGGGAATCAGAGGCAGGAAATCAGACACGGGGATTCAGAGGCTGGGAATCAGACGGGGGAATCAAAGGCGGGGAATCAGAGCTGGTAAATCAGAGGCAGGGAATCAGAGTTGGGGATTCAGAGGCGGGGAATCAGATATGGGGAAACAGAGGCGGGGAATCAGAGGCGGACAAACAGAGGGGGGGAATTAGATATGGGGAATCAGAGGTGGGGAATCAGAGGTGGTGAATCAGAGATGGGGAATCACAGGCGGGGAATCAGAGGCAGGGAATAGAACGCGGGGAATCAGAGGCAGGGAATCAGAGCTGGGGAATCAGAGGCGGGGAATCAGATATGGGGAAACAGAGGCGGGGAATCAGAGGCGGGGAAACAGAGGCGGGGAATCAGACATGGGGAATCGGATGCGGGGAATCAGAGGTGGGGAATCAGAGCTGGGGAATCAGAGGCGGGGAATCAGAGTTGGGGCATCAGAGGTGGGGAATTAGATATGGGGATACAGAGGCGGGGAATCAGAGGCGGGGAAACAGAGGCGGGGAATCAGATATGGGGAATCAGAGGTGGGGAATCAGAGGCAGGGAATCAGATGTGCGGAATCAGAGATGGGGAATCAGAGGCAGGGAATCAGAATCAGAAGCGGGGAATTAGAGGCCGGGAATCCGAGGCCGGGAATCAGATGCTGGGAATAAGAGGCCGGGAATCAGAGGTGGGGAATCAGAGTCCGGGAATCAGAGATGGGGATTCAGAGGCGGGGAATGAGATATGGAGAATCAGAGGCGGGGAATCAGAGGCGGGGACACAGAGGTGGGGAATCAGATATGGGGAATCAGAGGTGGCGAATCAAAGGCGGTGAATCAGAGATGGGGAAACAGAGGCGGGGAATCAGAGGCGTGGAAACAGAGGTGGGGAATAACATATGGGGAATCAGAGGCGGGGAAACAGAGGCAGGGAATCAGATATGGGGAATCAGAGGCGAGGAATCAGAGGTGGGGAATCATAGGCAGGGAATCGGATGTGCGGAATCAGAGATGGGGAATCAGAGGCCGGGAATCAGAGGTGGTGAACCAGAGATGGGGAATCAGATGCGGTGAATCAGAGGCAGGGAATCAGACGCGGGGAATCATAGGTGGGCAATCAGAGGCGGGGAATCAGATATGGGGAATCAGAGGCGGGGAATCAGAGGCGGGGAAACAGAGGCGGGGAATCAGATATGGGGAATCAGAGGTGGGGCATCAGAGGTTGTGAATCACAGATGGGGAATCAGAGGCGGGGAATCAGAGGCAGGGAATCAGACGCGGGGAATCAGAGGCGGGGATTCAGAGCTGGGGAAACAGAGGCGGGGTATCAGAGTTGGGGAATCAGAGGCGGGGAATCAGATATGGGGAATCAGAGACAGGGAATCAGAGGCAGGATAACAGAGGCGGGGAATCAGAGGCGGGGAATCAGAGGAAGGGAATCGGATGCCGGGAATCAGAGGCGGGAAATATGAGCTGGGGAATCAGAGGCGGGGAATCAGAGTTGGGGAATCAGAGGCGGCGAAGCAGATATGGGGAAATAGAGGCGGGGAATCAGATATGGGGAATCAGAGGCAGGGAATCAGATATGGGGAATCAGAGGCTGGGAATCAGAGGGGGGGAAACAGAGGCGGGGAATAAGATATGGGGAATCAGAGGTGGGGAATCAGGGGCGAGGAATCAGTGGCAGGGAATCAGAGGCGGGGAATCAGAGGCGGGGAATCAGAGGCAGGGAATCAGACACGGGGAATCAGAGATGGGGAATCAGAGATGGGGAATCAGAGGCGGGGAATCAGAGGCAGGGAATCAGACGCGGGGAATCAGAGGCGGGGAATCAGAGCTGGGGAATCAGAGGCGGGGAATCAGAGGCAGGGAATCAGACGCGGGGAATCAGAGGCGGGGAATCAGAGCTGGGGAATCAGAGGTGGGGAATCAGAGTCGGGGAATCAGAGGCAGGGAATCGGATGTGCGGAATCAGAAATGGGGAATCAGAGGTGGGGAATCAGAGGCGGTGAATCAGAGATGGGGAATCAGAGGCGGGGAATCTGAGGCAGGAAATCTGACACGGGGATTCAGAGGCTGGGAATCAGACGAGGGGAATCAAAGGCGGGGAATCAGAGCTGGTGAATCAGAGGCAGGGAATCAGAGTTGGGGATTCAGAGGCGGGGAATCAGATTTGGGGAAACAGAGGCGGGGAATCAGAGGCGGGCAAACAGAGGCGGGGAATTAGATATGGGGAATCAGAGGTGGGGAATCAGAGGTGGTGAATCAGAGATGGGGAATCACAGGCGGGGAATCAGAGGCAGGGAATAGAACGCGGGGAATCAGAGGCAGGGAATCAGAGCTGGGGAATCAGAGGCGGGGAATCAGATATGGGGAAACAGAGGCGGGGAATCAGAGGCGGGGAAACAGAGGCGGGGAATCAGACATGGGGAATCGGATGCGGGGAATCAGAGGCGGGGAATCAGAGCTGGGGAATCAGAGGCGGGGAATCAGAGTTGGGGCATCAGAGGTGGGGAATTAGATATGGGGAAACAGAGGCGGGGAATCAGAGGCGGGGAAACAGAGGCGGGGAATCAGATATGGGGAATCAGAGGTGGGGAATCAGAGGCAGGGATTCAGATGTGCGGAATCAGAGATGGGGAATCAGAGGCAGGGTATCAGAATCAGAAGCGGGGAATCAGAGGCCGGGAATCAGAGGCCGGGAATCAGATGCTGGGAATAAGAGGCCGGGAATCAGAGGTGGGGAATCAGAGTCCGGGAATCAGAGATGGGGATTCAGAGGCGGGGAATGAGATATGGAGAATCAGAGGCGGGGAATCAGAGGCGGGGAAACAGAGGTGGGGATTCAGATATGGGTAATCAGAGGTGGCGAATCAAAGGCGGTGAATCAGAGATGGGGAATCAGAGGCGGGGAATCAGAGGCAGGGAATCAGATGCGGGGATTCAGAAGCGGGGAATCAGAGCTGGCGAATCAGAGGCGGGGAATCAGAGGTGGGCAATCAGAGCCGGGGAATCAGATATGGGGAATCAGAGGCGGGGAATCAGAGGCGGGGAAACAGAGGCGGGGATTCAGATATGGGGAATCAGAGTGGGGAATCAGAGGTTGTGAATCAGAGATGGGGAATCAAGGCGGGGAATCAGAGGCAGGGAATCAGACGCGGGGAATCAGAGGCGGGGATTCAGAGCTGGGGAATCAGAGGCGGGGAATCAGAGTTGTGGAATCAGAGGCAGTGAATCAGATATGGGGAATCAGAGGCGGGGAATCAGAGGCGGGGAAACAGAGGCGGGGAATCAGATATGGGGAATCAGAGGTGGGGAATCAGGGGCAGGGAATCAGTGGCAGGGAATCAAAGGCGGGGAATCAGAGGCGGGGAATCAGAGGCAGGGAATCAGACACGGGGAATCAGAGGCGGGGAATCAGAGATGGGGAATCAGAGGCGGGGAATCAGAGGCAGGGAATCGGACGCCTGGAATCAGAGGCGGGGAATCAGAGCTGGGGAATCAGAGGCGGGGAATCAGAGTTGGGGAATCAGAGGCGGGGAATCAGATATGGGGAAACAGAGGCGGGGAATCAGAGGCGGGGAAACAGAGGCGGGGAATCAGACATGGGGAATCGGATGCGGGGAATCAGAGGCGGGGAATCAGAGCTGGGGAATCAGAGGCGGGGAATCAGAGTTGGGGCATCAGAGGTGGGGAATTAGATATGGGGAAACAGAGGCGGGGAATCAGAGGCGGGGAAACAGAGGCGGGGAATCAGATATGGGGAATCAGAGGTGGGGAATCAGAGGCAGGGATTCAGATGTGCGGAATCAGAGATGGGGAATCAGAGGCAGGGTATCAGAATCAGAAGCGGGGAATCAGAGGCCGGGAATCAGAGGCCGGGAATCAGATGCTGGGAATAAGAGGCCGGGAATCAGAGGTGGGGAATCAGAGTCCGGGAATCAGAGATGGGGATTCAGAGGCGGGGAATGAGATATGGAGAATCAGAGGCGGGGAATCAGAGGCGGGGAAACAGAGGTGGGGATTCAGATATGGGTAATCAGAGGTGGCGAATCAAAGGCGGTGAATCAGAGATGGGGAATCAGAGGCGGGGAATCAGAGGCAGGGAATCAGATGCGGGGATTCAGAAGCGGGGAATCAGAGCTGGCGAATCAGAGGCGGGGAATCAGAGGTGGGCAATCAGAGCCGGGGAATCAGATATGGGGAATCAGAGGCGGGGAATCAGAGGCGGGGAAACAGAGGCGGGGATTCAGATATGGGGAATCAGAGTGGGGAATCAGAGGTTGTGAATCAGAGATGGGGAATCAAGGCGGGGAATCAGAGGCAGGGAATCAGACGCGGGGAATCAGAGGCGGGGATTCAGAGCTGGGGAATCAGAGGCGGGGAATCAGAGGCGGGGAAACAGAGGCGGGGAATCAGATATGGGGAATCAGAGGTGGGGAATCAGGGGCAGGGAATCAGTGGCAGGGAATCAGAGGCGGGGAATCAGAGGCGGGGAATCAGAGGCAGGGAATCAGACACGGGGAATCAGAGGCGGGGAATCAGAGATGGGGAATCAGAGGCGGGGAATCAGAGGCAGGGAATCGGACGCCTGGAATCAGAGGCGGGGAATCAGAGCTGGGGAATCAGAGGCGGGCAATCAGAGTTGGGGAATCAGAGGCGGGGAATCAGATATGGGGAAATAGAGGCGGGGAATCAGATATGGGGAATCAGAGGTGGCGAATCAAAGGCGGTGAATCAGAGAAGGGGAATCAGAGGCGGGGAATCAGAGGCAGGGAATCAGATGCGGGGAATCAGAGGCGGGGAATCAGAGCTGGCGAATCAGAGGCGGGGAATCAGAGGTGGGCAATCAGAGCCGGGGAATCAGATATGGGGAATTAGAGGCGGGGAATCAGAGGCGGGGAAACAGAGGCGGGGAATCAGATATGGGGAATCAGAGGTGGGGAATCAGAGGTTGTAAATCAGAGATGGGGAATCAAGGCGGGGAATCAGAGGCAGGGAATCAGACGCGGGGATTCAGAGGCGGGGATTTAGAGCTGGGGAATCAGAGGCGGGGAATCAGAGTTGGGGAATCAGAGGCAGGGAATCAGATATGGGGAACCAGAGGCGGGGAATCAGAGGCGGGGAAACAGAGGCGGGGAATCAGATATGGGGAATCAGAAGTGGGGAATCAGGGGCAGGGAATCAGTGGCAGGGAATCAGAGGCGGGGAATCAGAGGCGGGGAATCAGAGGCAGGGAATCAGACACGGGGAATCAGAGGCGGGGAATCAGAGATGGGGAATCAGAGGCGGGGAATCAGAGGCAGGGAATCGGACGCCGGGAATCAGAGGCGGGGAATCAGAGCTGGGGAGTCAGAGGCGGGGAATCAGAGTTGGGGAATCAGAGGCGGGGAATCAGATATGGGGAAATAGAGGCGGGGAATCAGATATGGGGAATGAGAGGTGTGGAATCAGAGGTTGGGAAACAGAGGCAGGGAATCAGAGGCGGGGAAACAGAGGCGGGGAATCAGATATGGGGAATCAGAGGTGGCGAATCAAAGGCGGTGAAACAGAGATGGGCAATCAGGGCAGGGAATCAGAGGCAGGGAATCAGAGCTGGGGAAACAGAGGCGGGGAATCAGATATGGGGAATCAGATGTGGGGAATCAGGGGCGGGGAATCAGTGGCAGGGAATCAGAGGTGGGGAATCAGAGGTGGGGAATCAGAGCTGGGGAAACAGAGGCGGGGAATCAGATATGGAGAATCAGAGGTGGGGAATCAGGGGCGGGGAATCAGTGGCAGGGAATCAGAGGCCGGGAATAAAAGGCGGGGAATCAGAGCTGGGGAATCAGAGGCCGGGAATCAGAGGCAGGGAAACAGAGGCGGGGAATCAGATATGGGGAATCAGCGGTGGGGAATTAGAGGTTGCGAATCAGAGGCAGGGAATCAGAGGCGGGGAATCAGAGGCGGGGAATCAGAGGCAGGGAATCGGATGTGCGGAATCAGAGATGGGGAATCAGAGGTGGGGATTCAGTGGTGGTGAATCAGAGAAGGGGAATCAGAGGCAGGGAATCAGACGCAGGGGATCAGTGGCAGGGAATCATAGCTGGCGAATTAGAGGAGGGGAATCAAAGTTGGGGAATCAGAGGCGGGGAATCAGATATGGGGAAACAGAGGCGGGGAATCAGAGGCGGGGAAACAGAGGCGGGGAATCATAGGCGGGGAACCAGAGATGGGGAATCAGAGGCGGGGAATCAGAGGCAGGGAATCGGATGCCGGAAATCAGAGGCGGGAAATCAGAGCTGGGGAATCAGAGGCGGGGAATCAGAGTTGGGGAATCAGAGGCGGCGAAGCAGATATGGGGAAAATGAGGCGGGGAATCAGATATGGGGAATCAGAGGCGGGGAATCAGATATGGGGAATCAGAGGCGGGGAATCAGAGTTGGGGAATCAGAGGCGGCGAAGCAGATATGGGGAAAATGAGGCGGGGAATCAGATATGGGGAAACAGAGGCGGGGAATAAGATATGGGGAATCAGAGGTGGGGAATCAGTGGTGGGGAATTAGAGGCTGGGAATCAGAGCGGGGGAAACAGAGGCGGGGAATAAGATATGGGGAATCAGAGTTGGGGAATCAGAGGCGGCGAAGCAGATATGGGGAAAATGAGGCGGGGAATCAGATATGGGGAATCAGTGGCGGGGAATCAGAGTTGGGGCATCAGAGGTGGGGAATTAGATATGGGGAATCAGAGGCGGGGAATCAGAGGCGGGGAAACAGAGGCGGGGAATCAGATATGTGGAATCAGAGGTGGGGAATCAGAGGCAGGGAATCAGATGTGCGGAATCAGAGATGGGGAATCAGAGGCAGGGTATCAGAATCAGAAGCGGGGAATCAGAGGCCGGGAATCAGAGGCCGGGAATCAGATGCTGGGAATAAGAGGCCGGGAATCAGAGGTGGGGAATCAGAGTCCGGGAATCAGAGATGGGGATTCAGAGGCGGGGAATGAGATATGGAGAATCAGAGGCGGGGAATCAGAGGCGGGGAAACAGAGGTGGGGATTCAGATATGGGGAATCAGAGGTGGCGAATCAAAGGCGGTGAATCAGAGATGGGGAATCAGAGGCGGGGAATCAGAGGCAGGGAATCAGATGCGGGGATTCAGAGGCGGGGAATCAGAGCTGGCGAATCAAGGCGGGGAATCAGAGGTGGGCAATCAGAGCCGGGGAATCAGATATGGGGAATCAGAGGCGGGGAATCAGAGGCAGGGAATCAGACACGGGGATTCAGAGGCTGGAGACCAGACGGGGGGAATCAAAGGCGGGGAATCAGAGCTGGTGAATCAGAGGCAGGGAATCAGAGTTGGGGATTCAGAGGCGGGGAATCAGATATGGGGAAACAGAGGCGGGGAATCAGAGGCGGGCAAACAGAGGCGGGGAATTAGATATGGGGAATCAGAGGTGGGGAATCAGAGGTGGTGAATCAGAGAAGGGGAATCAGAGGCAGGGAATCAGACGCAGGGAATCAGAGGCGGGGAATCATAGCTGGCGAATTAGAGGAGGGGAATCAAAGTTGGGGAATCAGAGGCGGGGAATCAGATATGGGGAAACAGAGGCGGGGAATCAGAGGCGGGGAAACAGAGGCGGGGAATCATAGGCGGGGAATCAGAGATGGGGAATCAGAGGCGGGGAATCAGAGGCAGGGAATCGGATGCCGGAAATCAGAGGCGGGAAATCAGAGCTGGGGAATCAGAGGCGGGGAATCAGAGTTGGGGAATCAGAGGCGGCGAAGCAGATATGGGGAAAATGAGGCGGGGAATCAGATATGGGGAATCAGAGGCGGGGAATCAGATATGGGGAATCAGAGGCTGGGAATCAGAGCGGGGGAAACAGAGGCGGGGAATAAGATATGGGGAATCAGAGGTGGGGAATCAGTGGTGGGGAATCAGTGGCAGGGAATCAGAGGCGGGGAATCAGAGGCGGGGATTCAGAGGCGGGGAATCAGACACGGGGAATCAGAGGTGGGGAATCAGAGATGGGGAATCAGAGGCGGGGAATCAGAGGCAGGGAATCAGAGGCGGGCAAACAGAGGCGGGGAATTAGATATGGGGAATCAGAGGTGGGGAATCAGAGGTTGTGAATCAGAGATGGGGAATCACAGGCGGGGAATCAGAGGCAGGGAATGGAACGCGGGGAATCAGAGGCAGGGAATCAGAGCTGGGGAATCAGAGGCGGGGAATCAGATATGGGGAAACAGAGGCGGGGAATCAGAGGCGGGGAAACAGAGGCGGGGAATCAGACATGGGGAATCGGATGCAGGGAATCAGAGGTGGGGAATCAGAGCTGGGGAATCAGAGGCGGGGAATCAGAGTTGGGGCATCAGAGGTGGGGAATTAGATATGGGGAAACAGAGGCGGGGAATCAGAGGCGGGGAAACAGAGGCGGGGAATCAGATATGGGGAATCAGAGGTGGGGAATCAGAGGCAGGGAATCAGATGTGCGGAATCAGAGATGGGGAATCAGAGGCAGGGAATCAGAATCAGAAGCGGGGAATCAGAGGCCGGGAATCAGAGGCCGGGAATCAAATGCTGGGAATAAGAGGCTGGGAATCAGAGGTGGGGAATCAGAGTCCGGGAATCAGAGATGGGGATTCAGAGGCGGGGAATGAGATATGGAGAATCAGAGGCGGGGAATCAGAGGCGGGGAAACAGAGGTGGGGAATCAGATATGGGGAATCAGAGGTGGCGAATCAAAGGCGGTGAATCAGAGAAGGGGAATCAGAGGCGGGGAATCAGAGGCAGGGAATCAGATGCGGGGAATCAGAGGCGGGGAATCAGAGCTGGCGAATCAGAGGCGGGGAATCAGAGGTGGGCAATCAGAGCCGGGGAATCAGATATGGGGAATTAGAGGCGGGGAATCAGAGGCGGGGAAACAGAGGCGGGGAATCAGATATGGGGAATCAGAGGTGGGGAATCAGAGGTTGTAAATCAGAGATGGGGAATGAAGGCGGGGAATCAGAGGCAGGGAATCAGACGCGGGGAATCAGAGGCGGGGATTTAGAGCTGGGGAATCAGTGGCGGGGAATCAGAGTTGGGGAATCAGAGGCAGGGAATCAGATATGGGGAACCAGAGGCGGGGAATCAGAGGCGGGGAAACAGAGGCGTGGAATCAGATATGGGGAATCAGAAGTGGGGAATCAGGGGCAGGGAATCAGTGGCAGGGAATCAGAGGCGGGGAATCAGAGGCGGGGAATCAGAGGCGGGGAATCAGAGGCAGGGAATCAGACACGGGGAATCAGAGGCGGGGAATCAGAGATGGGGAATCAGAGGCGGGGAATCAGAGGCAGGGAATCGGACGCCGGGAATCAGAGGCGGGGAATCAGAGCTGGGGAATCAGAGGCGGGGAATCAGAGTTGCGGAATCAGAGGCGGGGAATCATATATGGGGAAATAGAGGCGGGGAATCAGATATGGGGAATGAGAGGTGTGGAATCAGAGGTTGGGAAACAGAGGCAGGGAATCAGAGGCGGGGAAACAGAGGCGGGGAATCAGATATGGGGAATCAGAGGTGGCGAATCAAAGGCGGTGAAACAGAGATGGGGATTCAGGGCAGGGAATCAGAGGCAGGGAATCAGAGCTGGGGAAACAGAGGCGGGGAATCAGATATGGGGAATCAGAGGTGGGGAATCAGGGGCGGGGAATCAGTGGCAGGGAATCAGAGGCCGGGAATAAAAGGCGGGGAATCAGAGCTGGGGAATCAGAGGCCGGGAATCAGAGGCAGGGAAACAGAGGTGGGGAATCAGATATGGGGAATCAGAGGTGGGGAATTAGAGGTTGCGAATCAGAGGCAGGGAATCAGAGGCGGGGAATCAGAGGCGGGGAATCAGAGGCAGGGAATCGGATGTGCGGAATCAGAGATGGGGAATCAGAGGTGGGGATTCAGAGGTGGTGAATCAGAGAAGGGGAATCAGAGGCAGGGAATCAGACGCAGGGGATCAGAGGCGGGGAATCATAGCTGGCGAATTAGAGGAGGGGAATCAAAGTTGGGGAATCAGAGGCGGGGAATCAGATATGGGGAAACAGAGGCGGGGAATCAGAGGCGGGGAAACAGAGGCGGGGAATCATAGGCGGGGAATCAGAGATAGGGAATCAGAGGCGGGGAATCAGAGGCAGGGAATCAGATGCCGGAAATCAGAGGCGGGAAATCAGAGCTGGGGAATCAGAGGCGGGGAATCAGAGTTGGGGAATCAGAGGCGGCGAAGCAGATATGGGGAAAATGAGGCGGGGAATCAGATATGGGGAATCAGAGGCGGGGAATCAGATATGGGGAATCAGAGGCTGGGAATCAGAGCGGGGGAAACAGAGGCGGGGAATAAGATATGGGGAATCAGAGGTGGGGAATCAGTGGTGGGGAATCAGTGGCAGGGAATCAGAGGCGGGGAATCAGAGGCGGGGATTCAGAGGCAGGGAATCAGACACGGGGAATCAGAGGTGGGGAATCAGAGATGGGGAATCAGAGGCGGGGAATCAGAGGCAGGGAATCAGGCGGGCAAACAGAGGCGGGGAATTAGATATGGGGAATCAGAGGTGGGGAATCAGAGGTGGTGAATCAGAGATGGGGAATCACAGGCGGGGAATCAGAGGCAGGGAATGGAACGCGGGGAATCAGAGGCAGGGAATCAGAGCTGGGGAATCAGAGGCGGGGAATCAGATATGGGGAAACAGAGGCGGTGAATCAGAGGCGGGGAAACAGAGGCGGGGAATCAGACATGGGGAATCGGATGCAGGGAATCAGAGGTGGGGAATCAGAGCTGGGGAATCAGAGGCAGGGAATCAGAATCAGAAGCGGGGAATTAGAGGCCGGGAATCCGAGGCCGGGAATCAGATGCTGGGAATAAGAGGCCGGGAATCAGAGGTGGGGAATCAGAGTCCGGGAATCAGAGATGGGGATTCAGAGGCGGGGAATGAGATATGGAGAATCAGAGGCGGGGAATCAGAGGCGGGGAAACAGAGGTGGGGAATCAGATATGTGGAATCAGAGGTGGCGAATCAAAGGCGGTGAATCAGAGATGGGGAATCAGAGGCGGGGTATCAGAGGCAGGGAATCAGATGCGGGGAATCAGAGGCGGGGAATCAGAGCTGGCGAATCAGAGGCGGGGAATCAGAGGTGGGCAATCAGAGCCGGGGAATCAGATATGGGGAATCAGAGGCGGGGAATCAGAGGCGGGGAAACAGAGGCGGGGAATCAGATATGGGGAATCAGAGGTGGGGAATCAGAGGTTGTAAATCAGAGATGGGGAATCAAGGCGGGGAATCAGAGGCAGGGAATCAGACGCGGGGAATCAGAGGCGGGGATTCAGAGCTGGGGAATCAGAGGCGGGGAATCAGAGTTGGGGAATCAGAGGCAGGGAATCAGATAAAGGGGAAACAGAGGCGGGGAATCAGAGGCAGGGAAACAGAGGCGGGGAATCATAGGCGGGGTATCAGAGATGGGGAATCAGAGGCGGGGAATCAGAGGCAGGGAATCGGATGCCGGAAATCAGAGGCAGGAAATCAGAGCTGGGGAATCAGAGGCGGGGAATCAGAGTTGAGGAATCAGAGGCGGCGAAGCAGATATGGGGAAAATGAGGCGGGGAATCAGATATGGGGAATCAGAGGCGGGGAATCAGATATGGGGAATCAGAGGCTGGGAATCAGAGCGGGGGAAACAGAGGCGGGGAATAAGATATGGGGAATCAGAAGTGGGGAATCAGTGGTGGGGAATCAGTGGCAGGGAATCAGAGGCGGGGAATCAGAGGCGGGGATTCAGAGGCAGGGAATCAGACACGGGGAATCAGAGGTGGGGAATCAGAGATGGGGAATCAGAGGCGGGGAATCAGAGGCAGGGAATCAGACGCGGGGAATCAGAGGCGGGGAATCAGAGCTGGGGAATCAGAGGTGGGGAATCAGAGTCGGGGAATCAGAGGCAGGGAATCGGATGTGCGTAATCAGAGATGGGGAATAAGAGGTGGGGAATCAGAGGCGGTGAATCAGAGATGGGGAATCAGAGGCGGGGAATCAGAGGGAGGAAATCAGACACGGGGATTCAGAGGCTGGGAATCAGACGGGGGAATCAGAGGCGGGGAATCAGATATGGGGAAATAGAGGCGGGGAATCAGATATGGTGAATGAGAGGTGTGGAATCAGAGGTTGGGAATCAGAGACAGGGAATCAGAGGCGGGGAATCAGAGGCGGGGAATCAGATATGGGGAATCAGAGGTGGCGAATCAAAGGCGGTGAAACAGAGATGGGGAATCAGGGCAGGGAATCAGAGGCAGGGAATCAGAGCTGGGGAAACAGAGGCGGGGAATCAGATATGGGGAATCAGAGGTGGGGAATCAGGGGCGGGGAATCAGTGGCAGGGAATCAGAGCTGGGGAATCAGAGGTGGGGAATCAGAGCTGGGGAAACAGAGGCGGGGAATCAGATATGGGGAATCAGAGGTGGGGAATCAGGGGCGGGGAATCAGTGGCAGGGAATCAGAGGCCGGGAATAAAAGGCGGGGAATCAGAGCTGGGGAATCAGAGGCCGGGAATCAGAGGCAGGGAAACAGAGGCGGGGAATCAGATATGGGGAATCAGAGGTGGGGAATTAGAGGTTGCGAATCAGAGGCAGGGAATCAGAGGCGGGGAATCAGAGGCGGGGAATCAGAGGCAGGGAATCGGATGTGCGGAATCAGAGATGGGGAATCAGAGGTGGGGATTCAGAGGTGGTGATCAGAGAAGGGGAATCAGAGGCAGGGAATCAGACGCAGGGAATCAGAGGCGGGGAATCATAGCTGGCGAATTAGAGGAGGGGAATCAAAGTTGGGGAATCAGAGGTGGGGAATCAGATATGGGGAAACAGAGGCGGGGAATCAGAGGCGGGGAAACAGAGGCGGGGAATCATAGTCGGGGAATCAGAGATGGGGAATCAGAGGCGGGGAATCAGAGGCAGGGAATCGGATGCCGGAAATCAGAGGCGGGAAATCAGAGCTGGGGAATCAGAGGCGGGGAATCAGAGTTGGGGAATCAGAGGCGGCGAAGCAGATATGGGGAAAATGAGGCGGGGATCAGATATGGGGAATCAGAGGCGGGGAATCAGATATGGGGAATCAGAGGCTGGGAATCAGAGCGGGGGAAACAGAGGCGGGGAATAAGATATGGGGAATCAGAGGTGGGGAATCAGTGGTGGGGAATCAGTGGCAGGGAATCAGAGGCGGGGAATCAGAGGCGGGGATTCAGAGGCAGGGAATCAGACACGGGGAATCAGAGGTGGGGAATCAGAGATGGGGAATCAGAGGCGGGGAATCAGAGGCAGGGAATCAGACGCGGGGAATCAGAGGCGGGGAATCAGAGCTGAGGAATCAGAGGTGGGGAATAAGAGTCGGGGAATCAGAGGCAGGGAATCGGATGTGCTGAATCAGAGATGGGGAATAAGAGGTGGGGAATCAGAGGCGGTGAATCAGAGATGGGGAATCAGAGGCGGGGAATCAGAGGCAGGAAATCAGACACGGGGATTCAGAGGCTGGGAATCAGACGGGGGAATCAAAGGCGGGGAATCAGAGCTGGTGAATCAGAGGCAGGGAATCAGAGTTGGGGATTCAGAGGCGGGGAATCTGATATGGGGAAACAGAGGCGGGGAATCAGAGGCGGACAAACAGAGGCGGGGAATTAGATATGGGGAATCAGAGGTGGGGAATCAGAGGTGGTGAATCAGAGATGGGGAATCACAGGCGGGGAATCAGAGGCAGGGAATAGAACGCGGGGAATCAGAGGCAGGGAATCAGAGCTGGGGAATCAGAGGCGGGGAATCAGATATGGGGAAACAGAGGCGGGGAATCAGAGGCGGGGAAACAGAGGCAGGGAATCAGACATGGGGAATCGGATGCGGGGAATCAGAGGTGGGGAATCAGAGCTGGGGAATCGGAGGCGGGGAATCAGAGTTGGGGCATCAGAGGTGGGGAATTAGATATGGGGATACAGAGGCGGGGAATCAGAGGCGGGGAAACAGAGGCGGGGAATCAGATATGGGGAATCAGAGGTGGGGAATCAGAGGCAGGGAATCAGATGTGCGGAATCAGAGATGGGGAATCAGAGGCAGGGAATCAGAATTAGAAGCGGGGAATTAGAGGCCGGGAATCAGAGGCCGGGAATCAGATGCTGGGAATAAGAGGCCGGGAATCAGAGGTGGGGAATCAGAGGCGGGGAAACAGAGGCGGGGAATCAGATATGGGGAATCAGAGGTGGGGAATCAGAGGTTGTAAATCAGAGATGGGGAATCAAGGCGGGGAATCAGAGGCGGGGAAACAGGGGCGGGGAATCAGATATGGGGAATCAGAGGTGGGGAATCAGAGGTTGTAAATCAGAGATGGGGAATCAAGGCGGGGAATCAGAGGCAGGGAATCAGACGCGGGGAATCAGAGGCGGGGATTCAGAGCTGGGGAATCAGAGGCGGGGAATCAGAGTTGGGGAATCAGAGGCAGGGAATCAGATAAAGGGGAAACAGAGGCGGGGAATCAGAGGCGGGGAAACAGAGGCGGGGAATCATAGGCGGGATATCAGAGATGGGGAATCAGAGGCGGGGAATCAGAGGCAGGGAATCGGATGCCGGAAATCAGAGGCGGGAAATCAGAGCTGGGGAATCAGAGGCGGGGAATCAGAGTTGAGGAATCAGAGGCGGCGAAGCAGATATGGGGAAAATGAGGCGGGGAATCAGATATGGGGAATCAGAGGCGGGGAATCAGATATGGGGAATCAGAGGCTGGGAATCAGAGCGGGGGAAACAGAGGCGGGGAATAAGATATGGGGAATCAGAAGTGGGGAATCAGTGGTGGGGAATCAGTGGCAGGGAATCAGAGGCGGGGAATCAGAGGCGGGGATTCAGAGGCAGGGAATCAGACACGGGGAATCAGAGGTGGGGAATCAGAGATGGGGAATCAGAGGCGGGGAATCAGAGGCAGGGAATCAGACGCGGGGAATCAGAGGCGGGGAATCAGAGCTGGGGAATCAGAGGTGGGGAATCAGAGTCGGGGAATCAGAGGCAGGGAATCGGATGTGCGTAATCAGAGATGGGGAATAAGAGGTGGGGAATCAGAGGCGGTGAATCAGAGATGGGGAATCAGAGGCGGGGAATCAGAGGGAGGAAATCAGACACGGGGATTCAGAGGCTGGGAATCAGACGGGGGAATCAGAGGCGGGGAATCAGATATGGGGAAATAGAGGCGGGGAATCAGATATGGGGAATGAGAGGTGTGGAATCAGAGGTTGGGAATCAGAGACAGGGAATCAGAGGCGGGGAATCAGAGGCGGGGAATCAGATATGGGGAATCAGAGGTGGCGAATCAAAGGCGGTGAAACAGAGATGGGGAATCAGGGCAGGGAATCAGAGGCAGGGAATCAGAGCTGGGGAAACAGAGGCGGGGAATCAGATATGGGGAATCAGAGGTGGGGAATCAGGGGCGGGGAATCAGTGGCAGGGAATCAGAGCTGGGGAATCAGAGGTGGGGAATCAGAGCTGGGGAAACAGAGGCGGGGAATCAGATATGGGGAATCAGAGGTGGGGAATCAGGGGCGGGGAATCAGTGGCAGGGAATCAGAGGCCGGGAATAAAAGGCGGGGAATCAGAGCTGGGGAATCAGAGGCCGGGAATCAGAGGCAGGGAAACAGAGGCGGGGAATCAGATATGGGGAATCAGAGGTGGGGAATTAGAGGTTGCGAATCAGAGGCAGGGAATCAGAGGCGGGGAATCAGAGGCGGGGAATCAGAGGCAGGGAATCGGATGTGCGGAATCAGAGATGGGGAATCAGAGGTGGGGATTCAGAGGTGGTGATCAGAGAAGGGGAATCAGAGGCAGGGAATCAGACGCAGGGAATCAGAGGCGGGGAATCATAGCTGGCGAATTAGAGGACGGGAATCAAAGTTGGGGAATCAGAGGCGGGGAATCAGATATGGGGAAACAGAGGCGGGGAATCAGAGGCGGGGAAACAGAGGCGGGGAATCATAGTCGGGGAATCAGAGATGGGGAATCAGAGGCGGGGAATCAGAGGCAGGGAATCGGATGCCGGAAATCAGAGGCGGGAAATCAGAGCTGGGGAATCAGAGGCGGGGAATCAGAGTTGGGGAATCAGAGGCGGCGAAGCAGATATGGGGAAAATGAGGCGGGGAATCAGATATGGGGAATCAGAGGCGGGGAATCAGATATGGGGAATCAGAGGCTGGGAATCAGAGCGGGGGAAACAGAGGCGGGGAATAAGATATGGGGAATCAGAGGTGGGGAATCAGTGGTGGGGAATCAGTGGCAGGGAATGAGAGGCGGGGAATCAGAGGCGGGGATTCAGAGGCAGGGAATCAGACACGGGGAATCAGAGGTGGGGAATCAGAGATGGGGAATCAGAGGCGGGGAATCAGAGGCAGGGAATCAGACGCGGGGAATCAGAGGCGGGGAATCAGAGCTGAGGAATCAGAGGTGGGGAATAAGAGTCGGGGAATCAGAGGCAGAGAATCGGATGTGCTGAATCAGAGATGGGGAATAAGAGGTGGGGAATCAGAGGCGGTGAATCAGAGATGGGGAATCAGAGGCGGGGAATCAGAGGCAGGAAATCAGACACGGGGATTCAGAGGCTGGGAATCAGACGGGGGAATCAAAGGCGGGGAATCAGAGCTGGTGAATCAGAGGCAGGGAATCAGAGTTGGGGATTCAGAGGCGGGGAATCAGATATGGGGAAACAGAGGCGGGGAATCAGAGGCGGACAAACAGAGGCGGGGAATTAGATATGGGGAATCAGAGGTGGGGAATCAGAGGTGGTGAATCAGAGATGGGGAATCACAGGCGGGGAATCAGAGGCAGGGAATAGAACGCGGGGAATCAGAGGCAGGGAATCAGAGCTGGGGAATCAGAGGCGGGGAATCAGATATGGGGAAACAGAGGCGGGGAATCAGAGGCGGGGAAACAGAGGCAGGGAATCAGACATGGGGAATCGGATGCGGGGAATCAGAGGTGGGGAATCAGAGCTGGGGAATCAGAGGCGGGGAATCAGAGTTGGGGCATCAGAGGTGGGGAATTAGATATGGGGATACAGAGGCGGGGAATCAGAGGCGGGGAAACAGAGGCGGGGAATCAGATATGGGGAATCAGAGGTGGGGAATCAGAGGCAGGGAATCAGATGTGCGGAATCAGAGATGGGGAATCAGAGGCAGGGAATCAGAATCAGAAGCGGGGAATTAGAAGCCGGGAATCAGAGGCCGGGAATCAGATGCTGGGAATAAGAGGCCGGGAATCAGAGGTGGGGAATCAGAGTCCGGGAATCAGAGATGGGGATTCAGAGGCGGGGAATGAGATATGGAGAATCAGAGGCGGGGAATCAGAGGCGGGGAAACAGAGGTGGGGAATCAGATATGGGGAATCAGAGGTGGCGAATCAAAGGCGGTGAATCAGAGATGGGGAAACAGAGGCGGGGAATCAGAGGCGTGGAAACAGAGGTGGGGAATCACATATGGGGAATCAGAGGCGGGGAAACAAATGCAGGGAATCAGATATGGGGAATCAGAGGCGAGGAATCAGAGGTGGGGAATCATAGGCAGGGAATCGGATGTGCGGAATCAGAGATGGGGAATCAGAGGCCGGGAATCAGAGGTGGTGAACCAGAGATGGGGAATCAGAGGCGGTGAATCAGAGGCAGGGAATCAGACGCGGGGAATCAGAGGTGGGCAATCAGAGGCGGGGAATCAGATATGGGGAATCAGAGGCGGGGAATCAGAGGCGGGGAAACAGAGGCGGGGAATCAGATATGGGGAATCAGAGGTGGGGCATCAGAGGTTGTGAATCACAGATGGGGAATCAGAGGCGGGGAATCAGAGGCAGGGTATCAGACGCGGGGAATCAGAGGCGGGGATTCAGAGCTGGGGAATCAGAGGTGGGGAATCAGGGCCGGGGAATCAGTGGCAGGGATTCAGAGGCCGGGAATAAAAGGCGGGGAATCAGAGCTGGGGAATCAGAGGCCGGGAATCAGAGGCAGGGAAACAGAGGCGGGGAATCAGATATGGGGAATCAGAGGTGGGGAATTAGAGGTTGCGAATCAGAGGCAGGGAATCAGAGGCGGGGAATCAGAGGCAGGGAATCGGATGTGCGGAATCAGAGATGGGGAATCAGAGGTGGGGATTCAGAGGTGGTGAATCAGAGAAGGGGAATCAGAGGCAGGGAATCAGACGCAGGGGATCAGAGGCCGGGAATCATAGCTGGCGAATTAGAGGAGGGGAATCAAAGTTGGGGAATCAGAGGCGGGGAATCAGATATGGGGAAACAGAGGCGGGGAATCATAGGCGGGGAATCAGAGATGGGGAATCGGAGGCGGGGAATCAGAGGCAGGGAATCGGATGCCGGAAATCAGAGGCGGGAAATCAGAGCTGGGGAATCAGAGGCGGGGAATCAGAGTTGGGGAATCAGAGGCGGCGAAGCAGATATGGGGAAAATGAGGCGGGGAATCAGATAGAGGAATCAGAGGCGGGGAATCAGATATGGGGAATCAGAGGCTGGGAATCAGAGCGGGGGAAACAGAGGCGGGGAATAAGATATGGGGAATCAGAGGTGGGGAATCAGTGGTGGGGAATCAGTGGCAGGGAATCAGAGGCGGGGAATCAGAGGCGGGGATTCAGAGGCAGGGAATCAGACACGGGGAATAAGAGGTGGGGAATCAGAGATGGGGAATCAGAGGCGGGGAATCAGAGGCAGGGAATCAGAGGCGGGCAAACAGAGGCGGGGAATTAGATATGGGGAATCAGAGGTGGGGAATCAGAGGTGGTGAATCAGAGATGGGGAATCACAGGCGGGGAATCAGAGGCAGGGAATGGAACGCGGGGAATCAGAGGCAGGGAATCAGAGCTGAGAAATCAGAGGCGGGGAATCAGATATGGGGAAACAGAGGCGGTGAATCAGAGGCGGGGAAACAGAGGCGGGGAATCAGACATGGGGAATCGGATGCAGGGAATCAGAGGTGGGGAATCAGAGCTGGGGAATCAGAGGCGGGGAATCAGAGTTGGGGCATCAGAGGTGGGGAATTAGATATGGGGAAACAGAGGCGGGGAATCAGAGGCGGGGAAACAGAGGCGGGGAATCAGATATGGGGAATCAGAGTAGGGGAATCAGAGGCAGGGAATCAGATGTGCGGAATCAGAGATAGGGAATCAGAGGCAGGGAATCAGAATCAGAAGCGGGGAATCAGAGACCGGGAATCAGAGGCCGGGAATCAAATGCTGGGAATAAGAGGCCGGGAATCAGAGGTGGGGAATCAGAGTCCGGGAATCAGAGATGGGGATTCAGAGGCGGGGAATGAGATATGGAGAATCAGAGGCGGGGAATCAGAGGCGGGGAAACAGAGGTGGGGAATCAGATATGGGGAATCAGAGGTGGCGAATCAAAGGCGGTGAATCAGAGATGGGGAATCAGAGGCGGGGAATCAGAGGCAGGGAATCAGATGCGGGGAATCAGAGGCGGGGAATCAGAGCTGGCGAATCAGAGGCGGGGAATCAGAGGTGGGCAATCAGAGCCGGGGAATCAGATATGGGGAATCAGAGGCGGGGAATCAGAGGCGGGGAAACAGAGGCGGGGAATCAGATATGGGGAATAAGAGGTGGGGAATCAGAGGTTGTAAATCAGAGATGGGGAATCAAGGCGGGGAATCAGAGGCAGGGAATCAGACGCGGGGAATCAGAGGCGGGGATTCAGAGCTGGGGAATCAGAGGCGGGGAATCAGAGTTGGGGAATCAGAGGCAGGGAATCAGATAAAGGGGAAACAGAGGCGGGGAATCAGAGGCGGGGAAACAGAGGCGGGGAATCAGATATGGGGAATCAGAAGTGGGGAATCAGGGGCAGGGAATCAGTGGCAGGGAATCAAAGGCGGGGAATCAGAGGCGGGGAATCAGAGGCAGGGAATCAGACACGGGGAATCAGAGGCGGGGAATCAGAGATGGGGAATCAGAGGCGGGGAATCAGAGGCAGGGAATCGGACGCCGGGAATCAGAGGCGGGGAATCAGAGCTGGGGAATCAGAGGCGGGGAATCAGAGTTGGGGAATCAGAGGCGGGGAATCAGATATGGGGAAATAGAGGCGGGGAATCAGATATGGGGAATGAGAGGTGTGGAATCAGAGGTTGGGAATCAGAGGCAGGGAATCAGAGGCGGGGAATCAGAGGCGGGGAATCAGATATGGGGAATCAGAGGTGGCGAATCAAAGGCGGTGAAACAGAGATGGGGAATCAGGGCAGGAAATCAGAGGCAGGGAATCAGAGCTGGGGAAACAGAGGCGGGGAATCAGATATGGGGAATCAGAGGTGGGGAATCAGGGGCGGGGAATCAGTGGCAGGGAATCAGAGCTGGGGAATCAGAGGTGGGGAATCAGAGCTGGGGAAACAGAGGCGGGGAATCAGATATGGGGAATCAGAGGTGGGGAATCAGGGGCGGGGAATCAGTGACAGGGAATCAGAGGCCGGGAATAAAAGGCGGGGAATCAGAGCTGGGGAATCAGAGGCCGGGAATCAGAGGCAGGGAAACAGAGGCGGGGAATCAGATATGGGGAATCAGAGGTGGGGAATTAGAGGTTGCGAATCAGAGGCAGGGAATCAGAGGCGGGGAATCAGAGGCAGGGAATCGGATGTGCGGAATCAGAGATGGGGAATCAGAGGTGGGGATTCAGAGGTGGTGATCAGAGAAGGGGAATCAGAGGCAGGGAATCAGACGCAGGGAATCAGAGGCGGGGAATCATAACTGGCGAATTAGAGGAGGGGAATCAAAGTTGGGGAATCAGAGGCGGGGAATCAGATATGGGGAAACAGAGGCGGGGAATCAGAGGCGGGGAAACAGAGGTGGGGAATCATAGGCGGGGAATCAGAGATGGGGAATCAGAGGCGGGGAATCAGAGGCAGGGAATCGGATGCCGGAAATCAGAGGCGGGAAATCAGAGCTGGGGAATCAGAGGCGGGGAATCAGAGTTGGGGAATCAGAGGCGGCGAAGCAGATATGGGGAAAATGAGGCGGGGAATCAGATATGGGGAATCAGAGGCGGGGAATCAGATATGGGGAATCAGAGGCTGGGAATCAGAGCGGGGGAAACAGAGGCGGGGAATAAGATATGGGGAATCAGAGGTGGGGAATCAGTGGTGGGGAATCAGTGGCAGGGAATCAGAGGCGGGCAATCAGAGGCGGGGATTCAGAGGCAGGGAATCAGACACGGGGAATCAGAGGTGGGGAATCAGAGATGGGGAATCAGAGGCGGGGAATCAGAGGCAGGGAATCAGATGCGGGGAATCAGAGGCGGGGAATCAGAGCTGGGGAATCAGAGGTGGGGAATCAGAGTCGGGGAATCAGAGGCAGGGAATCGGATGTGCGGAATCAGAGATGGGGAATAAGAGGTGGGGAATCAGAGGCGGTGAATCAGAGATGGGGAATCAGAGGCGGGGAATCAGAGGCAGGAAATCAGACACGGGGATTCAGAGGCTGGGAATCAGATGGGGGAATCAAAGGCGGGGAATCAGAGCTGGTGAATCAGAGGCAGGGAATCAGAGTTGGGGATTCAGAGGCGGGGAATCAGATATGGGGAAACAGAGGCAGGGAATCAGAGGCGGACAAACAGAGGCGGGGAATTAGATATGGGGAATCAGAGGTGGGGAATCAGAGTTGGGGAATCAGAGGCGGCGAAGCAGATATGGGGAAAATGAGGCGGGGAATCAGATATGGGGAATCAGAGGCGGGGAATCAGATATGGGGAATCAGAGGCTGGGAATCAGAGCGGGGGAAACAGAGGCGGGGAATAAGATATGGGGAATCAGAGGTGGGGAATCAGTGGTGGGGAATCAGTGGCAGGGAATCAAAGGCGGGGAATCAGAGGCGGGGATTCAGAGGCAGGGAATCAGACACGGGGAATCAGAGGTGGGGAATCAGAGATGGGGAATCAGAGGCGGGGAATCAGAGGCAGGGAATGAGATGCGGGGAATCAGAGGCGGGGAATCAGAGCTGGGGAATCAGAGGTGGGGAATCAGAGTCGGGGAATCAGAGGCAGGGAATCGGATGTGCGGAATCAGAGATGGGGAATAAGAGGTGGGGAATCAGAGGCGGTGAATCAGAGATGGGGAATCAGAGGCGGGGAATCAGAGGCAGGAAATCAGACACGGGGATTCAGAGGCTGGGAATCAGACGGGGGAATCAAAGGCGGGGAATCAGAGCTGGTGAATCAGAGGCAGGGAATCAGAGTTGGGGATTCAGAGGCGGGGAATCAGATATGGGGAAACAGAGACAGGGAATCAGAGGCGGACAAACAGAGGCGGGGAATTAGATATGGGGAATCAGAGGTGGGGAATCAGAGGTGGTGAATCAGAGATGGGGAATCACAGGCGGGGAATCAGAGGCAGGGAATAGAACGCGGGGAATCAGAGGCAGGGAATCAGAGCTGGGGAATCAGAGGCGGGGAATCAGATATGGGGAAACAGAGGCGGGGAATCAGAGGCGGGGAAACAGAGGCGGGGAATCAGACATGGGGAATCGGATGCGGGGAATCAGAGGTGGGGAATCAGAGCTGGGGAATCAGAGGCGGGGAATCAGAGTTGGGGCATCAGAGGTGGGGAATTAGATATGGGGATACAGAGGCGGGGAATCAGAGGCGGGGAAACAGAGGCGGGGAATCAGATATGGGGAATCAGAGGTGGGGAATCAGAGGCAGGGAATCAGATGTGCGGAATCAGAGATGGGGAATCAGAGGCAGGGAATCAGAATCAGAAGCGGGTAATTAGAGGCCGGGAATCCGAGGCCGGGAATCAGATGCTGGGAATAAGAGGCCGGGAATCAGAGGTGGGGAATCAGAGTCCGGGAATCAGAGATGGGGATTCAGAGGCGGGGAATGAGATATGGAGAATCAGAGGCGGGGAATCAGAGGCGGGGACACAGAGGTGGGGAATCAGATATGGGGAATCAGAGGTGGCGAATCAAAGGCGGTGATTCAGAGATGGGGAAACAGAGGCGGGGAATCAGAGGCGTGGAAACAGAGGTGGGGAATAACATATGGGGAATCAGAGGCGGGGAAACAGAGGCAGGGAATCAGATATGGGGAATCAGAGGCGAGGAATCAGAGGTGGGGAATCATAGGCAGGGAATCGGATGTGCGGAATCAGAGATGGGGAATCAGAGGCCGGGAATCAGAGGTGGTGAACCAGAGATGGGGAATCAGAGGCGGTGAATCAGAGGCAGGGAATCAGACGCGGGGAATCAGAGGTGGGCAATCAGAGGCGGGGAATCAGATATGGGGAATCAGAGGCGGGGAATCAGAGGCGGGGAAACAGAGGCGGGGAATCAGATATGGGGAATCAGAGGTGGGGCATCAGAGGTTGTGAATCACAGATGGGGAATCAGAGGCGGGGAATCAGAGGCAGGGAATCAGACGCGGGGAATCAGAGGCGGGGATTCAGAGCTGGGGAATCAGAGGCGGGGTATCAGAGTTGGGGAATCAGAGGCGGGGAATCAGATATGGGGAATCAGAGGCAGGGAATCAGAGGCAGGAAAACAGAGGCGGGGAATCAGAGATGGGGAATCAGAGGCGGGGAATCAGAGGCAGGGAATCGGATGCCGGGAATCAGAGGCGGGAAATCAGAGCTGGGGAATCAGAGGCGGGGAATCAGAGTTGGGGAATCAGAGGCGGCGAAGCAGATATGGGGAAATAGAGGCGGGGAATCAGATATGGGGAATCAGAGGCAGGGAATCAGATATGGGGAATCAGAGGCTGGGAATCAGAGGGGGGGAAACAGAGGCGGGGAATAAGATATGGGGAATCAGAGGTGGGGAATCAGGGGCGAGGAATCAGTGGCAGGGAATCAGAGGCGGGGAATCAGAGGCGGGGAATCAGAGGCAGGGAATCAGACACGGGGAATCAGAGATGGGGAATCAGAGATGGGGAATCAGAGGCGGGGAATCAGAGGCAGGGAATCAGACGCGGGGAATCAAAGGCGGGGAATCAGAGCTGGGGAATCAGAGGCGGGGAATCAGAGGCAGGGAATCAGACGCGGGGAATCAGAGGCGGGGAATCAGAGCTGGGGAATCAGAGGTGGGGAATCAGAGTCGGGGAATCAGAGGCAGGGAATCGGATGTGCGGAATCAGAAATGGGGAATCAGAGGTGGGGAATCAGAGGCGGTGAATCAGAGATGGGGAATCAGAGGCGGGGAATCTGAGGCAGGAAATCTGACACGGGGATTCAGAGACTGGGAATCAGACGAGGGGAATCAAAGGCGGGGAATCAGAGCTGGTGAATCAGAGGCAGGGAATCAGAGTTGGGGAAACAGAGGCGGGGAATCAGATATGGGGAATCAGAGGTAGGGAATCAGGGGCGGGGAATCAGTGGCAGGGAATCAGAGCTGGGGAATCAGAGCTGGGGAATCAGAGCTGGGGAAACAGAGGCGGGGAATCAGATATGGGGAATCAGAGTTGGGGAATCAGGGGCGGGGAATCAGTGGCAGGGAATCAGAGGCCGGGAATAAAAGGCGGGGAATAAGAGCTGGGGAATCAGAGGCCGGGAATCAGAGGCAGGGAAACAGAGGCGGGGAATCAGATATGGGGAATCAGAGGTGGGGAATTAGAGGTTGCGAATCAGAGGCAGGGAATCAGAGGCGGGGAATCAGAGGCAGGGAATCAGAGGCAGGGAATCGGATGTGCGGAATCAGAGATGGGGAATCAGAGGTGGGGATTCAGAGGTGGTGATCAGAGAAGGGGAATCAGAGGCAGGGAATCAGACGCAGGGAATCAGAGGCGGGGAATCATAGCTGGCGAATTAGAGGAGGGGAATCAAAGTTGGGGAATCAGAGGCGGGGAATCAGATATGGGGAAACAGAGGCGGGGAATCAGAGGCGGGGAAACAGAGGCGGGGAATCATAGGTGGGGAATCAGAGATGGGGAATCAGAGGCGGGGAATCAGAGGCAGGGAATCGGATGCCGGAAATCAGAGGCGGGAAATCAGAGCTGGGGAATCAGAGGCGGGGAATCAGAGTTGGGGAATCAGAGGCGGCGAAGCAGATATGGGGAAAATGAGGCGGGGAATCAGAAATGGGGAATCAGAGGCGGGGAATCAGAGCGGGGGAAACAGAGGCGGGGAATAAGATATGGGGAATCAGAGGTGGGGAATCAGTGGTGGGGAATCAGTGGCAGGGAATCAGAGGCGGGGAATCAGAGGCGGGGATTCAGAGGCAGGGAATCAGACACGGGGAATCAGAGGTGGGGAATCAGAGATGGGGAATCAGAGGCGGGGAATCAGAGGCAGGGAATCAGACGCGGGGAATCAGAGGCGGGGAATCAGAGCTGGGGAATCAGAGGTGGGGAATCAGAGTCGGGGAATCAGAGGCAGGGAATCGGATGTGCGGAATCAGAGATGGGGAATAAGAGGTGGGGAATCAGAGGCGGTGAATCAGAGATGGGGAATCAGAGGCGGGGAATCAGAGGCAGGAAATCAGACACGGGGATTCAGAGGCTGGGAATCAGACGGGGGAATCAAAGGCGGGGAATCAGAGCTGGTAAATCAGAGGCAGGGAATCAGAGTTGGGGATTCAGAGGCGGGGAATCAGATATGGGGAAACAGAGGCGGGGAAGCAGAGGCGGACAAACAGAGGCGGGGAATTAGATATGGGGAATCAGAGGTGGGGAATCAGAGGTGGTGAATCAGAGATGGGGAATCACAGGCGGGAAATCAGAGGCAGGGAATAGAACGCGGGGAATCAGAGGCAGGGAATCAGAGCTGGGGAATCAGAGGCGGGGAATCAGATATGGGGAAACAGAGGCGGGGAATCAGAGGCGGGGAAACAGAGGCGGGGAATCAGACATGGGGAATCGGATGCGGGGAATCAGAGGTGGGGAATCAGAGCTGGGGAATCAGAGGCGGGGAATCAGAGTTGGGGCATCAGAGGTGGGGAATTAGATATGGGGATACAGAGGCGGGGAATCAGAGGCGGGGAAACAGAGGCGGGGAATCAGATATGGGGAATCAGAGGTGGGGAATCAGAGGCAGGGAATCAGATGTGCGGAATCAGAGATGGGGAATCAGAGGCAGCGAATCAGAATCAGAAGCGGGGAATTAGAGGCCGGGAATCCGAGGCCGGGAATCAGATGCTGGGAATAAGAGGCCGGGAATCAGAGGTGGGGAATCAGAGTCCGGGAATCAGAGATGGGGATTCAGAGGCGGGGAATGAGATATGGAGAATCAGAGGCGGGGAATCAGAGGCGGGGACACAGAGGTGGGGAATCAGATATGGGGAATCAGAGGTGGCGAATCAAAGGCGGTGAATCAGAGATGGGGAAACAGAGGCGGGGAATCAGAGGCGTGGAAACAGAGGTGGGGAATAACATATGGGGAATCAGAGGCGGGGAAACAGAGGCAGGGAATCAGATATGGGGAATCAGAGGCGAGGAATCAGAGGTGGGGAATCATAGGCAGGGAATCGGATGTGCGGAATCAGAGATGGGGAATCAGAGGCCGGGAATCAGAGGTGGTGAACCAGAGATGGGGAATCAGATGCGGTGAATCAGAGGCAGGGAATCAGACGCGGGGAATCAGAGGTGGGCAATCAGAGGCGGGGAATCAGATATGGGGAATCAGAGGCGGGGAATCAGAGGCGGGGAAACAGAGGCGGGGAATCAGATATGGGGAATCAGAGGTGGGGCATCAGAGGTTGTGAATCACAGATGGGGAATCAGAGGCGGGGAATCAGAGGCAGGGAATCAGACGCGGGGAATCAGAGGCGGGGATTCAGAGCTGGGGAATCAGAGGCGGGGTATCAGAGTTGGGGAATCAGAGGCGGGGAATCAGATATGGGGAATCAGAGGCAGGGAATCAGAGGCAGGAAAACAGAGGCGGGGAATCAGAGATGGGGAATCAGAGGCGGGGAATCAGAGGCAGGGAATCGGATGCCGGGAATCAGAGGCGGGAAATCAGAGCTGGGGAATCAGAGGCGGGGAATCAGAGTTGGGGAATCAGAGGCGGCGAAGCAGATATGGGGAAATAGAGGCGGGGAATCAGATATGGGGAAATAGAGGCGGGGAATCAGATATGGGGAATGAGAGGTGTGGAATCAGAGGTTGGGAAACAGAGGCAGGGAATCAGAGGCGGGGAAACAGAGGCGGGGAATCAGATATGGGGAATCAGAGGTGGCGAATCAAAGGCGGTGAAACAGAGATGGGCAATCAGGGCAGGGAATCAGAGGCAGGGAATCAGAGCTGGGGAAACAGAGGCGGGGAATCAGATATGGGGAATCAGATGTGGGGAATCAGGGGCGGGGAATCAGTGGCAGGGAATCAGAGGTGGGGAATCAGAGGTGGGGAATCAGAGCTGGGGAAACAGAGGCGGGGAATCAGATATGGAGAATCAGAGGTGGGGAATCAGGGGCGGGGAATCAGTGGCAGGGAATCAGAGGCCGGGAATAAAAGGCGGGGAATCAGAGCTGGGGAATCAGAGGCTGGGAATCAGAGGCAGGGAAACAGAGGCGGGGAATCAGATATGGGGAATCAGAGGTGGGGAATTAGAGGTTGCGAATCAGAGGCAGGGAATCAGAGGCGGGGAATAAGAGGCGGGGAATCAGAGGCAGGGAATCGGATGTGCGGAATCAGAGATGGGGAATCAGAGGTGGGGATTCAGTGGTGGTGAATCAGAGAAGGGGAATCAGAGGCAGGGAATCAGACGCAGGGGATCAGTGGCAGGGAATCATAGCTGGCGAATTAGAGGAGGGGAATCAAAGTTGGGGAATCAGAGGCGGGGAATCAGATATGGGGAAACAGAGGCGGGGAATCAGAGCGGGGGAAACAGAGGCGGGGAATAAGATATGGGGAATCAGAGGTGGGGAATCAGTGGTGGGGAATCAGTGGCAGGGAATCAGAGGCGGGGAATCAGAGGCGGGGATTCAGAGGCAGGGAATCAGACACGGGGAATCAGAGGTGGGGAATCAGAGATGGGGAATCAGAGGCGGGGAATCAGAGGCAGGGAATCAGACGCGGGGAATCAGAGGCGGGGAATCAGAGCTGGGGAATCAGAGGTGGGGAATCAGAGTCGGGGAATCAGAGGCAGGGAATCGGATGTGCGGAATCAGAGATGGGGAATAAGAGGTGGGGAATCAGAGGCGGTGAATCAGAGATGGGGAATCAGAGGCGGGGAATCAGAGGCAGGAAATCAGACACGGGGATTCAGAGGCTGGGAATCAGACGGGGGAATCAAAGGCGGGGAATCAGAGCTGGTAAATCAGAGGCAGGGAATCAGAGTTGGGGATTCAGAGGCGGGGAATCAGATATGGGGAAACAGAGGCGGGGAAGCAGAGGCGGACAAACAGAGGCGGGGAATTAGATATGGGGAATCAGAGGTGGGGAATCAGAGGTGGTGAATCAGAGATGGGGAATCACAGGCGGGAAATCAGAGGCAGGGAATAGAACGCGGGGAATCAGAGGCAGGGAATCAGAGCTGGGGAATCAGAGGCGGGGAATCAGATATGGGGAAACAGAGGCGGGGAATCAGAGGCGGGGAAACAGAGGCGGGGAATCAGACATGGGGAATCGGATGCGGGGAATCAGAGGTGGGGAATCAGAGCTGGGGAATCAGAGGCGGGGAATCAGAGTTGGGGCATCAGAGGTGGGGAATTAGATATGGGGATACAGAGGCGGGGAATCAGAGGCGGGGAAACAGAGGCGGGGAATCAGATATGGGGAATCAGAGGTGGGGAATCAGAGGCAGGGAATCAGATGTGCGGAATCAGAGATGGGGAATCAGAGGCAGCGAATCAGAATCAGAAGCGGGGAATTAGAGGCCGGGAATCCGAGGCCGGGAATCAGATGCTGGGAATAAGAGGCCGGGAATCAGAGGTGGGGAATCAGAGTCCGGGAATCAGAGATGGGGATTCAGAGGCGGGGAATGAGATATGGAGAATCAGAGGCGGGGAATCAGAGGCGGGGACACAGAGGTGGGGAATCAGATATGGGGAATCAGAGGTGGCGAATCAAAGGCGGTGAATCAGAGATGGGGAAACAGAGGCGGGGAATCAGAGGCGTGGAAACAGAGGTGGGGAATAACATATGGGGAATCAGAGGCGGGGAAACAGAGGCAGGGAATCAGATATGGGGAATCAGAGGCGAGGAATCAGAGGTGGGGAATCATAGGCAGGGAATCGGATGTGCGGAATCAGAGATGGGGAATCAGAGGCCGGGAATCAGAGGTGGTGAACCAGAGATGGGGAATCAGATGCGGTGAATCAGAGGCAGGGAATCAGACGCGGGGAATCAGAGGTGGGCAATCAGAGGCGGGGAATCAGATATGGGGAATCAGAGGCGGGGAATCAGAGGCGGGGAAACAGAGGCGGGGAATCAGATATGGGGAATCAGAGGTGGGGCATCAGAGGTTGTGAATCACAGATGGGGAATCAGAGGCGGGGAATCAGAGGCAGGGAATCAGACGCGGGGAATCAGAGGCGGGGATTCAGAGCTGGGGAATCAGAGGCGGGGTATCAGAGTTGGGGAATCAGAGGCGGGGAATCAGATATGGGGAATCAGAGGCAGGGAATCAGAGGCAGGAAAACAGAGGCGGGGAATCAGAGATGGGGAATCAGAGGCGGGGAATCAGAGGCAGGGAATCGGATGCCGGGAATCAGAGGCGGGAAATCAGAGCTGGGGAATCAGAGGCGGGGAATCAGAGTTGGGGAATCAGAGGCGGCGAAGCAGATATGGGGAAATAGAGGCGGGGAATCAGATATGGGGAAATAGAGGCGGGGAATCAGATATGGGGAATGAGAGGTGTGGAATCAGAGGTTGGGAAACAGAGGCAGGGAATCAGAGGCGGGGAAACAGAGGCGGGGAATCAGATATGGGGAATCAGAGGTGGCGAATCAAAGGCGGTGAAACAGAGATGGGCAATCAGGGCAGGGAATCAGAGGCAGGGAATCAGAGCTGGGGAAACAGAGGCGGGGAATCAGATATGGGGAATCAGATGTGGGGAATCAGGGGCGGGGAATCAGTGGCAGGGAATCAGAGGTGGGGAATCAGAGGTGGGGAATCAGAGCTGGGGAAACAGAGGCGGGGAATCAGATATGGAGAATCAGAGGTGGGGAATCAGGGGCGGGGAATCAGTGGCAGGGAATCAGAGGCCGGGAATAAAAGGCGGGGAATCAGAGCTGGGGAATCAGAGGCTGGGAATCAGAGGCAGGGAAACAGAGGCGGGGAATCAGATATGGGGAATCAGAGGTGGGGAATTAGAGGTTGCGAATCAGAGGCAGGGAATCAGAGGCGGGGAATAAGAGGCGGGGAATCAGAGGCAGGGAATCGGATGTGCGGAATCAGAGATGGGGAATCAGAGGTGGGGATTCAGTGGTGGTGAATCAGAGAAGGGGAATCAGAGGCAGGGAATCAGACGCAGGGGATCAGTGGCAGGGAATCATAGCTGGCGAATTAGAGGAGGGGAATCAAAGTTGGGGAATCAGAGGCGGGGAATCAGATATGGGGAAACAGAGGCGGGGAATCAGAGGCGGGGAAACAGAGGCGGGGAATCATAGGCGGGGAATCAGAGATGGGGAATCAGAGGCGGGGAATCAGAGGCAGGGAATCGGATGCCGGAAATCAGAGGCGGGAAATCAGAGCTGGGGAATCAGAGGCGGGGAATCAGAGTTGGGGAATCAGAGGCGGCGAAGCAGATATGGGGAAAATGAGGCGGGGAATCAGATATGGGGAATCAGAGGCGGGGAATCAGATATGGGGAATCAGAGGCTGGGAATCAGAGCGGGGGAAACAGAGGCGGGGAATAAGATATGGGGAATCAGAGGTGGGGAATCAGTGGTGGGGAATCAGAGGCTGGGAATCAGAGCGGGGGAAACAGAGGCGGGGAATAAGATATGGGGAATCAGAGTTGGGGAATCAGAGGCGGCGAAGCAGATATGGGGAAAATGAGGCGGGGAATCAGATATGGGGAATCAGTGGCGGGGAATCAGAGTTGGGGCATCAGAGGTGGGGAATTAGATATGGGGAATCAGAGGCGGGGAATCAGAGGCGGGGAAACAGAGGCGGGGAATCAGATATGTGGAATCAGAGGTGGGGAATCAGAGGCAGGGAATCAGATGTGCGGAATCAGAGATGGGGAATCAGAGGCAGGGTATCAGAATCAGAAGCGGGGAATCAGAGGCCGGGAATCAGAGGCCGGGAATCAGATGCTGGGAATAAGAGGCCGGGAATCAGAGGTGGGGAATCAGAGTCCGGGAATCAGAGATGGGGATTCAGAGGCGGGGAATGAGATATGGAGAATCAGAGGCGGGGAATCAGAGGCGGGGAAACAGAGGTGGGGATTCAGATATGGGGAATCAGAGGTGGCGAATCAAAGGCGGTGAATCAGAGATGGGGAATCAGAGGCGGGGAATCAGAGGCAGGGAATCAGATGCGGGGATTCAGAGGCGGGGAATCAGAGCTGGCGAATCAAGGCGGGGAATCAGAGGTGGGCAATCAGAGCCGGGGAATCAGATATGGGGAATCAGAGGCGGGGAATCAGAGGCAGGGAATCAGACACGGGGATTCAGAGGCTGGAGACCAGACGGGGGGAATCAAAGGCGGGGAATCAGAGCTGGTGAATCAGAGGCAGGGAATCAGAGTTGGGGATTCAGAGGCGGGGAATCAGATATGGGGAAACAGAGGCGGGGAATCAGAGGCGGGCAAACAGAGGCGGGGAATTAGATATGGGGAATCAGAGGTGGGGAATCAGAGGTGGTGAATCAGAGAAGGGGAATCAGAGGCAGGGAATCAGACGCAGGGAATCAGAGGCGGGGAATCATAGCTGGCGAATTAGAGGAGGGGAATCAAAGTTGGGGAATCAGAGGCGGGGAATCAGATATGGGGAAACAGAGGCGGGGAATCAGAGGCGGGGAAACAGAGGCGGGGAATCATAGGCGGGGAATCAGAGATGGGGAATCAGAGGCGGGGAATCAGAGGCAGGGAATCGGATGCCGGAAATCAGAGGCGGGAAATCAGAGCTGGGGAATCAGAGGCGGGGAATCAGAGTTGGGGAATCAGAGGCGGCGAAGCAGATATGGGGAAAATGAGGCGGGGAATCAGATATGGGGAATCAGAGGCGGGGAATCAGATATGGGGAATCAGAGGCTGGGAATCAGAGCGGGGGAAACAGAGGCGGGGAATAAGATATGGGGAATCAGAGGTGGGGAATCAGTGGTGGGGAATCAGTGGCAGGGAATCAGAGGCGGGGAATCAGAGGCGGGGATTCAGAGGCGGGGAATCAGACACGGGGAATCAGAGGTGGGGAATCAGAGATGGGGAATCAGAGGCGGGGAATCAGAGGCAGGGAATCAGAGGCGGGCAAACAGAGGCGGGGAATTAGATATGGGGAATCAGAGGTGGGGAATCAGAGGTTGTGAATCAGAGATGGGGAATCACAGGCGGGGAATCAGAGGCAGGGAATGGAACGCGGGGAATCAGAGGCAGGGAATCAGAGCTGGGGAATCAGAGGCGGGGAATCAGATATGGGGAAACAGAGGCGGGGAATCAGAGGCGGGGAAACAGAGGCGGGGAATCAGACATGGGGAATCGGATGCAGGGAATCAGAGGTGGGGAATCAGAGCTGGGGAATCAGAGGCGGGGAATCAGAGTTGGGGCATCAGAGGTGGGGAATTAGATATGGGGAAACAGAGGCGGGGAATCAGAGGCGGGGAAACAGAGGCGGGGAATCAGATATGGGGAATCAGAGGTGGGGAATCAGAGGCAGGGAATCAGATGTGCGGAATCAGAGATGGGGAATCAGAGGCAGGGAATCAGAATCAGAAGCGGGGAATCAGAGGCCGGGAATCAGAGGCCGGGAATCAAATGCTGGGAATAAGAGGCCGGGAATCAGAGGTGGGGAATCAGAGTCCGGGAATCAGAGATGGGGATTCAGAGGCGGGGAATGAGATATGGAGAATCAGAGGCGGGGAATCAGAGGCGGGGAAACAGAGGTGGGGAATCAGATATGGGGAATCAGAGGTGGCGAATCAAAGGCGGTGAATCAGAGAAGGGGAATCAGAGGCGGGGAATCAGAGGCAGGGAATCAGATGCGGGGAATCAGAGGCGGGGAATCAGAGCTGGCGAATCAGAGGTGGGCAATCAGAGCCGGGGAATCAGATATGGGGAATTAGAGGCGGGGAATCAGAGGCGGGGAAACAGAGGCGGGGAATCAGATATGGGGAATCAGAGGTGGGGAATCAGAGGTTGTAAATCAGAGATGGGGAATCAAGGCGGGGAATCAGAGGCAGGGAATCAGACGCGGGGAATCAGAGGCGGGGATTTAGAGCTGGGGAATCAGAGGCGGGGAATCAGAGTTGGGGAATCAGAGGCAGGGAATCAGATATGGGGAACCAGAGGCGGGGAATCAGAGGCGGGGAAACAGAGGCGTGGAATCAGATATGGGGAATCAGAAGTGGGGAATCAGGGGCAGGGAATCAGTGGCAGGGAATCAGAGGCAGGGAATCAGGCACGGGGAATCAGAGGCGGGGAATCAGAGATGGGGAATCAGAGGCGGGGAATCAGAGGCAGGGAATCGGACGCCGGGAATCAGAGGCGGGGAATCAGAGCTGGGGAATCAGAGGCAGGGAATCAGAGTTGGGGAATCAGAGGCGGGGAATCAGATATGGGGAAATAGAGGCGGGGAATCAGATATGGGGAATGAGAGGTGTGGAATCAGAGGTTGGGAAACAGAGGCAGGGAATCAGAGGCGGGGAAACAGAGGCGGGGAATCAGATATGGGGAATCAGAGGTGGCGAATCAAAGGCGGTGAAACAGAGATGGGGATTCAGGGCAGGGAATCAGAGGCAGGGAATCAGAGCTGGGGAAACAGAGGCGGGGAATCAGATATGGGGAATCAGAGGTGGGGAATCAGGGGCGGGGAATCAGTGGCAGGGAATCAGAGGTGGGGAATCAGAGGTGGGGAATCAGAGCTGGGGAAACAGAGGCGGGGAATCAGATATGGGGAATCAGAGGTGGGGAATCACGGGCGGGGAATCAGTGGCAGGGAATCAGAGGCCGGGAATAAAAGGCGGGGAATCAGAGCTGGGGAATCAGAGGCCGGGAATCAGAGGCAGGGAAACAGAGGCGGGGAATCAGATATGGGGAATCAGAGGTGGGGAATTAGAGGTTGCGAATCAGAGGCAGGGAATCAGAGGCGGGGAATCAGAGGCGGGGAATCAGAGGCAGGGAATCGGATGTGCGGAATCAGAGATGGGGAATCAGAGGTGGGGATTCAGAGGTGGTGAATCAGAGAAGGGGAATCAGAGGCAGGGAATCAGACGCAGGGGATCAGAGGCGGGGAATCATAGCTGGCGAATTAGAGGAGGGGAATCAAAGTTGGGGAATCAGAGGCGGGGAATCAGATATGGGGAAACAGAGGCGGGGAATCAGAGGCGGGGAAACAGAGGCGGGGAATCATAGGCGGGGAATCAGAGATGGGGAATCAGAGGCGGGGAATCAGAGGCAGGGAATCGGATGCCGGAAATCAGAGGCGGGAAATCAGAGCTGGGGAATCAGAGGCGGGGAATCAGAGTTGGGGAATCAGAGGCGGCGAAGCAGATATGGGGAAAATGAGGCGGGGAATCAGATATGGGGAATCAGAGGCGGGGAATCAGATATGGGGAATCAGAGGCTGGGAATCAGAGCGGGGGAAACAGAGGCGGGGAATAAGATATGGGGAATCAGAGGTGGGGAATCAGTGGTGGGGAATCAGTGGCAGGGAATCAGAGGCGGGGAATCAGAGGCGGGGATTCAGAGGCAGGGAATCAGACACGGGGAATCAGAGGTGGGGAATCAGAGATGGAGAATCAGAGGCGGGGAATCAGAGGCAGGGAATCAGGCGGGCAAACAGAGGCGGGGAATTAGATATGGGGAATCAGAGGTGGGGAATCAGAGGTGGTGAATCAGAGATGGGGAATCACAGGCGGGGAATCAGAGGCAGGGAATGGAACGCGGGGAATCAGAGGCAGGGAATCAGAGCTGGGGAATCAGAGGCGGGGAATCAGATATGGGGAAACAGAGGCGGTGAATCAGAGGCGGGGAAACAGAGGCGGGGAATCAGACATGGGGAATCGGATGCAGGGAATCAGAGGTGGGGAATCAGAGCTGGGGAATCAGAGGCGGGGAATCAGAGTTGGGGCATCAGAGGTGGGGAATTAGATATGGGGAAACAGAGGCGGGGAATCAGAGGCGGGGAAACAGAGGCGGGGAATCAGATATGGGGAATCAGAGGTGGGGAATCAGAGGCAGGGAATCAGATGTGCGGAATCAGAGATGGGGAATCAGAGGCAGGGAATCAGAATCAGAAGCGGGGAATCAGAGGCCGGGAATCAGAGGCCGGGAATCAAATGCTGGGAATAAGAGGCCGGGAATCAAAGGTGGGGAATCAGAGTCCGGGAATCAGAGATGGGGATTCAGAGGCGGGGAATGAGATATGGAGAATCAGAGGCGGGGAATCAGAGGCGGGGAAACAGAGGTGGGGAATCAGATATGTGGAATCAGAGGTGGCGAATCAAAGGCGGTGAATCAGAGATGGGGAATCAGAGGCGGGGTATCAGAGGCAGGGAATCAGATGCGGGGAATCAGAGGCGGGGAATCAGAGCTGGCGAATCAGAGGCGGGGAATCAGAGGTGGGCAATCAGAGCCGGGGAATCAGATATGGGGAATCAGAGGCGGGGAATCAGAGGCGGGGAAACAGAGGCGGGGAATCAGATATGGGGAATCAGAGGTGGGGAATCAGAGGTTGTAAATCAGAGATGGGGAATCAAGGCGGGGAATCAGAGGCAGGGAATCAGACGCGGGGAATCAGAGGCGGGGATTCAGAGCTGGGGAATCAGAGGCGGGGAATCAGAGTTGGGGAATCAGAGGCAGGGAATCAGATAAAGGGGAAACAGATGCGGGGAATCAGAGGCGGGGAAACAGAGGCGGGGAATCATAGGCGGGGTATCAGAGATGGGGAATCAGAGGCGGGGAATCAGAGGCAGGGAATCGGATGCCGGAAATCAGAGGCGGGAAATAAGAGCTGGGGAATCAGAGGCGGGGAATCAGAGTTGAGGAATCAGAGGCGGCGAAGCAGATATGGGGAAAATCAGGCGGGGAATCAGATATGGGGAATCAGAGGCGGGGAATCAGATATGGGGAATCAGAGGCTGGGAATCAGAGCGGGGGAAACAGAGGCGGGGAATAAGATATGGGGAATCAGAAGTGGGGAATCAGTGGTGGGGAATCAGTGGCAGGGAATCAGAGGCGGGGAATCAGAGGCGGGGATTCAGAGGCAGGGAATCAGACACGGGGAATCAGAGGTGGGGAATCAGAGATGGGGAATCAGAGGCGGGGAATCAGAGGCAGGGAATCAGACGCGGGGAATCAGAGGCGGGGAATCAGAGCTGGGGAATCAGAGGTGGGGAATCAGAGTCGGGGAATCAGAGGCAGGGAATCGGATGTGCGTAATCAGAGATGGGGAATAAGAGGTGGGGAATCAGAGGCGGTGAATCAGAGATGGGGAATCAGAGGCGGGGAATCAGAGGGAGGAAATCAGACACGGGGATTCAGAGGCTGGGAATCAGACGGGGGAATCAGAGGCGGGGAATCAGATATGGGGAAATAGAGGCGGGGAATCAGATATGGGGAATGAGAGGTGTGGAATCAGAGGTTGGGAATCAGAGACAGGGAATCAGAGGCGGGGAATCAGAGGCGGGGAATCAGATATGGGGAATCAGAGGTGGCGAATCAAAGGCGGTGAAACAGAGATGGGGAATCAGGGCAGGGAATCAGAGGCAGGGAATCAGAGCTGGGGAAACAGAGGCGGGGAATCAGATATGGGGAATCAGAGGTGGGGAATCAGGGGCGGGGAATCAGTGGCAGGGAATCAGAGCTGGGGAATCAGAGGTGGGGCATCAGAGGTTGTGAATCACAGATGGGGAATCAGAGGCGGGGAATCAGAGGCAGGGTATCAGACGCGGGGAATCAGAGGCGGGGATTCAGAGCTGGGGAATCAGAGGTGGGGAATCAGGGGCGGGGAATCAGTGGCAGGGAATCAGAGGCCGGGAATAAAAGGCGGGGAATCAGAGCTGGGGAATCAGAGGCCGGGAATCAGAGTCAGGGAAACAGAGGCGGGGAATCAGATATGGGGAATCAGAGGTGGGGAATTAGAGGTTGCGAATCAGAGGCAGGGAATCAGAGGCGGGGAATCAGAGGCAGGGAATCGGATGTGCGGAATCAGAGATGGGGAATCAGAGGTGGGGATTCAGAGGTGGTGAATCAGAGAAGGGGAATCAGAGGCAGGGAATCAGACGCAGGGGATCAGAGGCCGAGAATCATAGCTGGCGAATTAGAGGAGGGGAATCAAAGTTGGGGAATCAGAGGCGGGGAATCAGATATGGGGAAACAGAGGCGGGGAATCAGAGGCGGGGAAACAAGAGGCGGGGAATCATAGGCGGGGAATCAGAGATGGGGAATCGGAGGCGGGGAATCAGAGGCAGGGAATCGGATGCCGGAAATCAGAGGCGGGAAATCAGAGCTGGGGAATCAGAGGCGGGGAATCAGAGTTGGGGAATCAGAGGCGGCGAAGCAGATATGGGGAAAATGAGGCGGGGAATCAGATATGGGGAATCAGAGGCGGGGAATCAGATATGGGGAATCAGAGGCTGGGAATCAGAGCGGGGGAAACAGAGGCGGGGAATAAGATATGGGGAATCAGAGGTGGGGAATCAGTGGTGGGGAATCAGTGGCAGGGAATCAGAGGCGGGGAATCAGAGGCGGGGATTCAGAGGCAGGGAATCAGACACGGGGAATCAGAGGTGGGGAATCAGAGATGGGGAATCAGAGGCGGGGAATCAGAGGCAGGGAATCAGAGGCGGGCAAACAGAGGCGGGGAATTAGATATGGGGAATCAGAGGTGGGGAATCAGAGCTGAGAAATCAGAGGCGGGGTATCAGATATGGGGAAACAGAGGCGGTGACTCAGAGGCGGGGAAACAGAGGCGGGGAATCAGACATGGGGAATCGGATGCAGGGAATCAGAGGTGGGGAATCAGAGCTGGGGAATCAGAGGCGGGGAATCAGAGTTGGGGCATCAGAGGTGGGGTATTAGATATGGGGAAACAGAGGCGGGGAATCAGAGGCGGGGAAACAGAGGCGGGGAATCAGATATGGGGAATCAGAGTAGGGGAATCAGAGGCAGGGAATCAGATGTGCGGAATCAGAGATAGGGAATCAGAGGCAGGGAATCAGAATCAGAAGCGGGGAATCAGAGACCGGGAATCAGAGGCCGGGAATCAAATGCTGGGAATAAGAGGCCGGGAATCAGAGGTGGGGAATCAGAGTCCGGGAATCAGAGATGGGGATTCAGAGGCGGGGAATGAGATATGGAGAATCAGAGGCGGGGAATCAGAGGCGGGGAAACAGAGGTGGGGAATCAGATATGGGGAATCAGAGGTGGCGAATCAAAGGCGGTGAATCAGAGATGGGGAATCAGAGGCGGGGAATCAGAGGCAGGGAATCAGATGCGGGGAATCAGAGGCGGGGAATCAGAGCTGGCGAATCAGAGGCGGGGAATCAGAGGTGGGCAATCAGAGCCGGGGAATCAGATATGGGGAATCAGAGGCGGGGAATCAGAGGCGGGGAAACAGAGGTGGGGAATCAGATATGGGGAATAAGAGGTGGGGAATCAGAGGTTGTAAATCAGAGATGGGGAATCAAGGCGGGGAATCAGAGGCAGGGAATCAGACGCGGGGAATCAGAGGCGGGGATTCAGAGCTGGGGAATCAGAGGCGGGGAATCAGAGTTGGGGAATCAGAGGCAGGGAATCAGATAAAGGGGAAACAGAGGCGGGGAATCAGAGGCGGGGAAACAGAGGCGGGGAATCAGATATGGGGAATCAGAAGTGGGGAATCAGGGGCAGGGAATCAGTGGCAGGGAATCAAAGGCGGGGAATCAGAGGCGGGGAATCAGAGGCAGGGAATCAGACACGGGGAATCAGAGGCGGGGAATCAGAGATGGGGAATCAGAGGCGGGGAATCAGAGGCAGGGAATCGGACGCCGGGAATCAGAGGCGGGGAATCAGAGCTGGGGAATCAGAGGCGGGGAATCAGAGTTGGGGAATCAGAGGCGGGGAATCAGATATGGGGAAATAGAGGCGGGGAATCAGATATGGGGAATGAGAGGTGTGGAATCAGAGGTTGGGAATCAGAGGCAGGGAATCAGAGGCGGGGAATCAGAGGCGGGGAATCAGATATGGGGAATCAGAGGTGGCGAATCAAAGGCGGTGAAACAGAGATGGGGAATCAGGGCAGGGAATCAGAGGCAGGGAATCAGAGCTGGGGAAACAGAGGCGGGGAATCAGATATGGGGAATCAGAGGTGGGGAATCAGGGGCGGGGAATCAGTGGCAGGGAATCAGAGCTGGGGAATCAGAGGTGGGGAATCAGAGCTGGGGAAACAGAGGCGGGGAATCAGATATGGGGAATCAGAGGTGGGGAATCAGGGGCGGGGAATCAGTGACAGGGAATCAGAGGCCGGGAATAAAAGGCGGGGAATCAGAGCTGGGGAATCAGAGGCCGGGAATCAGAGGCAGGGAAACAGAGGCGGGGAATCAGATATGGGGAATCAGAGGTGGGGAATTAGAGGTTGCGAATCAGAGGCAGGGAATCAGAGGCGGGGAATCAGAGGCAGGGAATCGGATGTGCGGAATCAGAGATGGGGAATCAGAGGTGGGGATTCAGAGGTGGTGATCAGAGAAGGGGAATCAGAGGCAGGGAATCAGACGCAGGGAATCAGAGGCGGGGAATCATAACTGGCGAATTAGAGGAGGGGAATCAAAGTTGGGGAATCAGAGGTGGGGAATCAGATATGGGGAAACAGAGGCGGGGAATCAGAGGCGGGGAAACAGAGGCGGGGAATCATAGGCGGGGAATCAGAGATGGGGAATCAGAGGCGGGGAATCAGAGGCAGGGAATCGGATGCCGGAAATCAGAGGCGGGAAATCAGAGCTGGGGAATCAGAGGCGGGGAATCAGAGTTGGGGAATCAGAGGCGGCGAAGCAGATATGGGGAAAATGAGGCGGGGAATCAGATATGGGGAATCAGAGGCGGGGAATCAGATATGGGGAATCAGAGGCTGGGAATCAGAGCGGGGAAACAGAGGCGGGGAATAAGATATGGGGAATCAGAGGTGGGGAATCAGTGGTGGGGAATCAGTGGCAGGGAATCAGAGGCGGGGAATCAGAGGCGGGGATTCAGAGGCAGGGAATCAGACACGGGGAATCAGAGGTGGGGAATCAGAGATGGGGAATCAGAGGCGGGGAATCAGAGGCAGGGAATCAGATGCGGGGAATCAGAGGCGGGGAATCAGAGCTGGGGAATCAGAGGTGGGGAATCAGAGTCGGGGAATCAGAGGCAGGGAATCGGATGTGCGGAATCAGAGATGGGGAATAAGAGGTGGGGAATCAGAGGCGGTGAATCAGAGATGGGGAATCAGAGGCGGGGAATCAGAGGCAGGAAATCAGACACGGGGATTCAGAGGCTGGGAATCAGACGGGGGAATCAAAGGCGGGGAATCAGAGCTGGTGAATCAATGGCAGGGAATCAGAGTTGGGGATTCAGAGGCGGGGAATCAGATATGGGGAAACAGAGGCAGGGAATCAGAGGCGGACAAACAGAGGTGGGGAATTAGATATGGGGAATCAGAGGTGGGGAATCAGAGTTGGGGAATCAGAGGCGGCGAAGCAGATATGGGGAAAATGAGGCGGGGAATCAGATATGGGGAATCAGAGGCGGGGAATCAGATATGGGGAATCAGAGGCTGGGAATCAGAGCGGGGGAAACAGAGGCGGGGAATAAGATATGGGGAATCAGAGGTGGGGAATCAGTGGTGGGGAATCAGTGGCAGGGAATCAGAGGCGGGGAATCAGAGGCGGGGATTCAGAGGCAGGGAATCAGACACGGGGAATCAGAGGTGGGGAATCAGAGATGGGGAATCAGAGGCGGGGAATCAGAGGCAGGGAATCAGATGCGGGGAATCAGAGGCGGGGAATCAGAGCTGGGGAATCAGAGGTGGGGAATCAGAGTCGGGGAATCAGAGGCAGGGAATCGGATGTGCTGAATCAGAGATGGGGAATAAGAGGTGGGGAATCAGAGGCGGTGAATCAGAGATGGGGAATCAGAGGCGGGGAATCAGAGGCAGGAAATCAGACACGGGGATTCAGAGGCTGGGAATCAGACGGGGGAATCAAAGGCGGGGAATCAGAGCTGGTGAATCAGAGGCAGGGAATCAGAGTTGGGGATTCAGAGGCGGGGAATCAGATATGGGGAAACAGAGGCAGGGAATCAGAGGCGGACAAACAGAGGCGGGGAATTAGATATGGGGAATCAGAGGTGGGGAATCAGAGGTGGTGAATCAGAGATGGGGAATCACAGGCGGGGAATCAGAGGCAGGGAATAGAACGCGGGGAATCAGAGGCAGGGAATCAGAGCTGGGGAATCAGAGGCGGGAAATCAGATATGGGGAAACAGAGGCGGGGAATCAGAGGCGGGGAAACAGAGGCGGGGAATCAGACATGGGGAATCGGATGCGGGGAATCAGAGGTGGGGAATCAGAGCTGGGGAATCAGAGGCGGGGAATCAGAGTTGGGGCATCAGAGGTGGGGAATTAGATATGGGGATACAGAGGCGGGGAATCAGAGGCGGGGAAACAGAGGCGGGGAATCAGATATGGGGAATCAGAGGTGGGGAATCAGAGGCAGGGAATCAGATGTGCGGAATCAGAGATGGGGAATCAGAGGCAGGGAATCAGAATCAGAAGCGGGGAATTAGAGGCCGGGAATCCGAGGCCGGGAATCAGATGCTGGGAATAAGAGGCCGGGAATCAGAGGTGGGGAATCAGAGTCCGGGAATCAGAGATGGGGATTCAGAGGCGGGGAATGAGATATGGAGAATCAGAGGCGGGGAATCAGAGGCGGGGACACAGAGGTGGGGAATCAGATATGGGGAATCAGAGGTGGTGAATCAAAGGCGGTGATTCAGAGATGGGGAAACAGAGGCGGGGAATCAGAGGCGTGGAAACAGAGGTGGGGAATAACATATGGGGAATCAGAGGCGGGGAAACAGAGGCAGGGAATCAGATATGGGGAATCAGAGGCGAGGAATCAGAGGTGGGGAATCATAGGCAGGGAATCGGATGTGCGGAATCAGAGATGGGGAATCAGAGGCCGGGAATCAGAGGTGGTGAACCAGAGATGGGGAATCAGAGGCGGTGAATCAGAGGCAGGGAATCAGACGCGGGGAATCAGAGGTGGGCAATCAGAGGCGGGGAATCAGATATGGGGAATCAGAGGCGGGGAATCAGAGGCGGGGAAACAGAGGCGGGTAATCAGATATGGGGAATCAGAGGTGGGGCATCAGAGGTTGTGAATCACAGATGGGGAATCAGAGGCGGGGAATCAGAGGCAGGGAATCAGACGCGGGGAATCAGAGGCGGGGATTCAGAGCTGGGGAATCAGAGGCGGGGTATCAGAGTTGGGGAATCAGAGGCGGGGAATCAGATATGGGGAATCAGAGGCAGGGAATCAGAGGCAGGAAAACAGAGGCGGGGAATCAGAGATGGGGAATCAGAGGCGGGGAATCAGAGGCAGGGAATCGGATGCCGGGAATCAGAGGCGGGAAATCAGAGCTGGGGAATCAGAGGCGGGGAATCAGAGTTGGGGAATCAGAGGCGGCGAAGCAGATATGGGGAAATAGAGGCGGGGAATCAGATATGGGGAATCAGAGGCAGGGAATCAGATATGGGGAATCAGAGGCTGGGAATCAGAGGGGGGGAAACAGAGGCGGGGAATAAGATATGGGGAATCAGAGGTGGGGAATCAGGGGCGAGGAATCAGTGGCAGGGAATCAGAGGCGGGGAATCAGAGGCGGGGAATCAGAGGCAGGGAATCAGACACGGGGAATCAGAGATGGGGAATCAGAGATGGGGAATCAGAGGCGGGGAATCAGAGGCAGGGAATCAGACGCGGGGAATCAGAGGCGGGGAATCAGAGCTGGGGAATCAGAGGCGGGGAATCAGAGGCAGGGAATCAGACGCGGGGAATCAGAGGCGGGGAATCAGAGCTGGGGAATCAGAGGTGGGGAATCAGAGTCGGGGAATCAGAGGCAGGGAATCGGAAGTGCGGAATCAGAAATGGGGAATCAGAGGTGGGGAATCAGAGGCGGTGAATCAGAGATGGGGAATCAGAGGCGGGGAATCTGAGGCAGGAAATCTGACACGGGGATTCAGAGGCTGGGAATCAGACGAGGGGAATCAAAGGCGGGGAATCAGAGCTGGTGAATCAGAGGCAGGGAATCAGAGTTGGGGAAACAGAGGCGGGGAATCAGATATGGGGAATCAGAGGTGGGGAATCAGGGGCGGGGAATCAGTGGCAGGGAATCAGAGCTGGGGAATCAGAGCTGGGGAATCAGAGCTGGGGAAACAGAGGCGGGGAATCAGATATGGGGAATCAGAGGTGGGGAATCAGGGGCGGGGAATCAGTGGCAGGGAATCAGAGGCCGGGAATAAAAGGCGGGGAATCAGAGCTGGGGAATCAGAGGCCGGGAATCAGAGGCAGGGAAACAGAGGCGGGGAATCAGATATGGGGAATCAGAGGTGGGGAATTAGAGGTTGCGAATCAGAGGCAGGGAATCAGAGGCGGGGAATCAGAGGCAGGGAATCAGAGGCAGGGAATCGGATGTGCGGAATCAGAGATGGGGAATCAGAGGTGGGGATTCAGAGGTGGTGATCAGAGAAGGGGAATCAGAGGCAGGGAATCAGACGCAGGGAATCAGAGGCGGGGAATCATAGCTGGCGAATTAGAGGAGGGGAATCAAAGTTGGGGAATCAGAGGCGGGGAATCAGATATGGGGAAACAGAGGCGGGGAATCAGAGGCGGGGAAACAGAGGCGGGGAATCATAGGTGGGGAATCAGAGATGGGGAATCAGAGGCGGGGAATCAGAGGCAGGGAATCGGATGCCGGAAATCAGAGGCGGGAAATCAGAGCTGGGGAATCAGAGGCGGGGAATCAGAGTTGGGGAATCAGAGGCGGCGAAGCAGATATGGGGAAAATGAGGCGGGGAATCAGAAATGGGGAATCAGAGGCGGGGAATCAGAGCGGGGGAAACAGAGGCGGGGAATAAGATATGGGGAATCAGAGGTGGGGAATCAGTGGTGGGGAATCAGTGGCAGGGAATCAGAGGCGGGGAATCAGAGGCGGGGATTCAGAGGCAGGGAATCAGACACGGGGAATCAGAGGTGGGGAATCAGAGATGGGGAATCAGAGGCGGGGAATCAGAGGCAGGGAATCAGACGCGGGGAATCAGAGGCGGGGAATCAGAGCTGGGGAATCAGAGGTGGGGAATCAGAGTCGGGGAATCAGAGGCAGGGAATCGGATGTGCGGAATCAGAGATGGGGAATAAGAGGTGGGGAATCAGAGGCGGTGAATCAGAGATGGGGAATCAGAGGCGGGGAATCAGAGGCAGGAAATCAGACACGGGGATTCAGAGGCTGGGAATCAGACGGGGGAATCAAAGGCGGGGAATCAGAGCTGGTAAATCAGAGGCAGGGAATCAGAGTTGGGGATTCAGAGGCGGGGAATCAGATATGGGGAAACAGAGGCGGGGAATCAGAGGCGGACAAACAGAGGCGGGGAATTAGATATGGGGAATCAGAGGTGGGGAATCAGAGGTGGTGAATCAGAGATGGGGAATCACAGGCGGGAAATCAGAGGCAGGGAATAGAACGCGGGGAATCAGAGGCAGGGAATCAGAGCTGGGGAATCAGAGGCGGGGAATCAGATATGGGGAAACAGAGGCGGGGAATCAGAGGCGGGGAAACAGAGGCGGGAAATCAGACATGGGGAATCGGATGCGGGGAATCAGAGGTGGGGAATCAGAGCTGGGGAATCAGAGGCGGGGAATCAGAGTTGGGGCATCAGAGGTGGGGAATTAGATATGGGGATACAGAGGCGGGGAATCAGAGGCGGGGAAACAGAGGCGGGGAATCAGATATGGGGAATCAGAGGTGGGGAATCAGAGGCAGGGAATCAGATGTGCGGAATCAGAGATGGGGAATCAGAGGCAGGGAATCAGAATCAGAAGCGGGGAATTAGAGGCCGGGAATCCGAGGCCGGGAATCAGATGCTGGGAATAAGAGGCCGGGAATCAGAGGTGGGGAATCAGAGTCCGGGAATCAGAGATGGGGATTCAGAGGCGGGGAATGAGATATGGAGAATCAGAGGCGGGGAATCAGAGGCGGGGACACAGAGGTGGGGAATCAGATATGGGGAATCAGAGGTGGCGAATCAAAGGCGGTGAATCAGAGATGGGGAAACAGAGGCGGGGAATCAGAGGCGTGGAAACAGAGGTGGGGAATAACATATGGGGAATCAGAGGCGGGGAAACAGAGGCAGGGAATCAGATATGGGGAATCAGAGGCGAGGAATCAGAGGTGGGGAATCATAGGCAGGGAATCGGATGTGCGGAATCAGAGATGGGGAATCAGAGGCCGGGAATCAGAGGTGGTGAACCAGAGATGGGGAATCAGATGCGGTGAATCAGAGGCAGGGAATCAGACGCGGGGAATCAGAGGTGGGCAATCAGAGGCGGGGAATCAGATATGGGGAATCAGAGGCGGGGAATCAGAGGCGGGGAAACAGAGGCGGGGAATCAGATATGGGGAATCAGAGGTGGGGCATCAGAGGTTGTGAATCACAGATGGGGAATCAGAGGTGGGGCATCAGAGGTTGTGAATCACAGATGGGGATTCAGAGCTGGGGAATCAGAGGCGGGGTATCAGAGTTGGGGAATCAGAGGCGGGGAATCAGATATGGGGAATCAGAGGCAGGGAATCAGAGGCAGGAAAACAGAGGCGGGGAATCAGAGATGGGGAATCAGAGGCGGGGAATCAGAGGCAGGGAATCGGATGCCGGGAATCAGAGGCGGGAAATCAGAGCTGGGGAATCAGAGGCGGGGAATCAGAGTTGGGGAATCAGAGGCGGCGAAGCAGATATGGGGAAATAGAGGCGGGGAATCAGATATGGGGAATCAGAGGCAGGGAATCAGATATGGGGAATCAGAGGCTGGGAATCAGAGGGGGGGAAACAGAGGCGGGGAATAAGATATGGGGAATCAGAGGTGGGGAATCAGGGGCGAGGAATCAGTGGCAGGGAATCAGAGGCGGGGAATCAGAGGCGGGGAATCAGAGGCAGGGAATCAGACACGGGGAATCAGAGATGGGGAATCAGAGATGGGGAATCAGAGGCGGGGAATCAGAGGCAGGGAATCAGACGCGGGGAATCAGAGGCGGGGAATCAGAGCTGGGGAATCAAAGGCGGGGAATCAGAGGCAGGGAATCAGACGCGGGGAATCAGAGGCGGGGAATCAGAGCTGGGGAATCAGAGGTGGGGAATCAGAGTCGGGGAATCAGAGGCAGGTAATCGGATGTGCGGAATCAGAAATGGGGAATCAGAGGTGGGGAATCAGAGGCGGTGAATCAGAGATGGGGAATCAGAGGCGGGGAATCAGAGGCAGGAAATCAGACACGGGGATTCAGAGGCTGGGAATCAGACGGGGGGAATCTAAGGCGGGGAATCAGAGCTGGTGAATCAGAGGCAGGGAATCAGAGTTGGGGATTCAGAAGCGGGGAATCAGATATGGGGAAACAGTGGCGGGGAATCAGAGGCGGGCAAACAGAGGCGGGGAATTAGATATGGGGAATCAGAGGTGGGGAATCAGAGGTTGTAAATCAGAGATGGGGAATCAAGGCGGGGAATCAGAGGCAGGGAATCAGACGCGGGGAATCAGAGGCGGGGATTCAGAGCTGGGGAATCAGAGGCGGGGAATCAGAGTTGGGGAATCAGAGGCAGGGAATCAGATAAAGGGGAAACAGAGGCGGGGAATCAGAGGCGGGGAAACAGAGGCGGGGAATCAGATATGGGGAATCAGAAGTGGGGAATCAGGGGCAGGGAATCAGTGGCAGGGAATCAAAGGCGGGGAATCAGAGGCGGGGAATCAGAGGCAGGGAATCAGACACGGGGAATCAGAGGCGGGGAATCAGAGATGGGGAATCAGAGGCGGGGAATCAGAGGCAGGGAATCGGACGCCGGGAATCAGAGGCGGGGAATCAGAGCTGGGGAATCAGAGGCGGGGAATCAGAGTTGGGGAATCAGAGGCGGGGAATCAGATATGGGGAAATAGAGGCGGGGAATCAGATATGGGGAATGAGAGGTGTGGAATCAGAGGTTGGGAATCAGAGGCAGGGAATCAGAGGCGGGGAATCAGAGGCGGGGAATCAGATATGGGGAATCAGAGGTGGCGAATCAAAGGCGGTGAAACAGAGATGGGGAATCAGGGCAGGGAATCAGAGGCAGGGAATCAGAGCTGGGGAAACAGAGGCGGGGAATCAGATATGGGGAATCAGAGGTGGGGAATCAGGGGCGGGGAATCAGTGGCAGGGAATCAGAGCTGGGGAATCAGAGGTGGGGAATCAGAGCTGGGGAAACAGAGGCGGGGAATCAGATATGGGGAATCAGAGGTGGGGAATCAGGGGCGGGGAATCAGTGACAGGGAATCAGAGGCCGGGAATAAAAGGCGGGGAATCAGAGCTGGGGAATCAGAGGCCGGGAATCAGAGGCAGGGAAACAGAGGCGGGGAATCAGATATGGGGAATCAGAGGTGGGGAATTAGAGGTTGCGAATCAGAGGCAGGGAATCAGAGGCGGGGAATCAGAGGCAGGGAATCGGATGTGCGGAATCAGAGATGGGGAATCAGAGGTGGGGATTCAGAGGTGGTGATCAGAGAAGGGGAATCAGAGGCAGGGAATCAGACGCAGGGAATCAGAGGCGGGGAATCATAACTGGCGAATTAGAGGAGGGGAATCAAAGTTGGGGAATCAGAGGCGGGGAATCAGATATGGGGAAACAGAGGCGGGGAATCAGAGGCGGGGAAACAGAGGCGGGGAATCATAGGCGGGGAATCAGAGATGGGGAATCAGAGGCGGGGAATCAGAGGCAGGGAATCGGATGCCGGAAATCAGAGGCGGGAAATCAGAGCTGGGGAATCAGAGGCGGGGAATCAGAGTTGGGGAATCAGAGGCGGCGAAGCAGATATGGGGAAAATGAGGCGGGGAATCAGATATGGGGAATCAGAGGCGGGGAATCAGATATGGGGAATCAGAGGCTGGGAATCAGAGCGGGGAAACAGAGGCGGGGAATAAGATATGGGGAATCAGAGGTGGGGAATCAGTGGTGGGGAATCAGTGGCAGGGAATCAGAGGCGGGGAATCAGAGGCGGGGATTCAGAGGCAGGGAATCAGACACGGGGAATCAGAGGTGGGGAATCAGAGATGGGGAATCAGAGGCGGGGAATCAGAGGCAGGGAATCAGATGCGGGGAATCAGAGGCGGGGAATCAGAGCTGGGGAATCAGAGGTGGGGAATCAGAGTCGGGGAATCAGAGGCAGGGAATCGGATGTGCGGAATCAGAGATGGGGAATAAGAGGTGGGGAATCAGAGGCGGTGAATCAGAGATGGGGAATCAGAGGCGGGGAATCAGAGGCAGGAAATCAGACACGGGGATTCAGAGGCTGGGAATCAGACGGGGGAATCAAAGGCGGGGAATCAGAGCTGGTGAATCAATGGCAGGGAATCAGAGTTGGGGATTCAGAGGCGGGGAATCAGATATGGGGAAACAGAGGCAGGGAATCAGAGGCGGACAAACAGAGGTGGGGAATTAGATATGGGGAATCAGAGGTGGGGAATCAGAGTTGGGGAATCAGAGGCGGCGAAGCAGATATGGGGAAAATGAGGCGGGGAATCAGATATGGGGAATCAGAGGCGGGGAATCAGATATGGGGAATCAGAGGCTGGGAATCAGAGCGGGGGAAACAGAGGCGGGGAATAAGATATGGGGAATCAGAGGTGGGGAATCAGTGGTGGGGAATCAGTGGCAGGGAATCAGAGGCGGGGAATCAGAGGCGGGGATTCAGAGGCAGGGAATCAGACACGGGGAATCAGAGGCGGGAAATCAGATATGGGGAAACAGAGGCGGGGAATCAGAGGCGGGGAAACAGAGGCGGGGAATCAGACATGGGGAATCGGATGCGGGGAATCAGAGGTGGGGAATCAGAGCTGGGGAATCAGAGGCGGGGAATCAGAGTTGGGGCATCAGAGGTGGGGAATTAGATATGGGGATACAGAGGCGGGGAATCAGAGGCGGGGAAACAGAGGCGGGGAATCAGATATGGGGAATCAGAGGTGGGGAATCAGAGGCAGGGAATCAGATGTGCGGAATCAGAGATGGGGAATCAGAGGCAGGGAATCAGAATCAGAAGCGGGGAATTAGAGGCCGGGAATCCGAGGCCGGGAATCAGATGCTGGGAATAAGAGGCCGGGAATCAGAGGTGGGGAATCAGAGTCCGGGAATCAGAGATGGGGATTCAGAGGCGGGGAATGAGATATGGAGAATCAGAGGCGGGGAATCAGAGGCGGGGACACAGAGGTGGGGAATCAGATATGGGGAATCAGAGGTGGTGAATCAAAGGCGGTGATTCAGAGATGGGGAAACAGAGGCGGGGAATCAGAGGCGTGGAAACAGAGGTGGGGAATAACATATGGGGAATCAGAGGCGGGGAAACAGAGGCAGGGAATCAGATATGGGGAATCAGAGGCGAGGAATCAGAGGTGGGGAATCATAGGAAGGGAATCGGATGTGCGGAATCAGAGATGGGGAATCAGAGGCCGGGAATCAGAGGTGGTGAACCAGAGATGGGGAATCAGAGGCGGTGAATCAGAGGCAGGGAATCAGACGCGGGGAATCAGAGGTGGGCAATCAGAGGCGGGGAATCAGATATGGGGAATCAGAGGCGGGGAATCAGAGGCGGGGAAACAGAGGCGGGTAATCAGATATGGGGAATCAGAGGTGGGGCATCAGAGGTTGTGAATCACAGATGGGGAATCAGAGGCGGGGAATCAGAGGCAGGGAATCAGACGCGGGGAATCAGAGGCGGGGATTCAGAGCTGGGGAATCAGAGGCGGGGTATCAGAGTTGGGGAATCAGAGGCGGGGAATCAGATATGGGGAATCAGAGGCAGGGAATCAGAGGCAGGAAAACAGAGGCGGGGAATCAGAGATGGGGAATCAGAGGCGGGGAATCAGAGGCAGGGAATCGGATGCCGGGAATCAGAGGCGGGAAATCAGAGCTGGGGAATCAGAGGCGGGGAATCAGAGTTGGGGAATCAGAGGCGGCGAAGCAGATATGGGGAAATAGAGGCGGGGAATCAGATATGGGGAATCAGAGGCAGGGAATCAGATATGGGGAATCAGAGGCTGGGAATCAGAGGGGGGGAAACAGAGGCGGGGAATAAGATATGGGGAATCAGAGGTGGGGAATCAGGGGCGAGGAATCAGTGGCAGGGAATCAGAGGCGGGGAATCAGAGGCGGGGAATCAGAGGCAGGGAATCAGACACGGGGAATCAGAGATGGGGAATCAGAGATGGGGAATCAGAGGCGGGGAATCAGAGGCAGGGAATCAGACGCGGGGAATCAGAGGCGGGGAATCAGAGCTGGGGAATCAGAGGCGGGGAATCAGAGGCAGGGAATCAGACGCGGGGAATCAGAGGCGGGGAATCAGAGCTGGGGAATCAGAGGTGGGGAATCAGAGTCGGGGAATCAGAGGCAGGGAATCGGAAGTGCGGAATCAGAAATGGGGAATCAGAGGTGGGGAATCAGAGGCGGTGAATCAGAGATGGGGAATCAGAGGCGGGGAATCTGAGGCAGGAAATCTGACACGGGGATTCAGAGGCTGGGAATCGGAAGTGCGGAATCAGAAATGGGGAATCAGAGGTGGGGAATCAGAGGCGGTGAATCAGAGATGGGGAATCAAAGGCGGGGAATCAGAGCTGGTGAATCAGAGGCAGGGAATCAGAGTTGGGGAAACAGAGGCGGGGAATCAGATATGGGGAATCAGAGGTGGGGAATCAGGGGCGGGGAATCAGTGGCAGGGAATCAGAGCTGGGGAATCAGAGCTGGGGAATCAGAGCTGGGGAAACAGAGGCGGGGAATCAGATATGGGGAATCAGAGGTGGGGAATCAGGGGCGGGGAATCAGTGGCAGGGAATCAGAGGCCGGGAATAAAAGGCGGGGAATCAGAGCTGGGGAATCAGAGGCCGGGAATCAGAGGCAGGGAAACAGAGGCGGGGAATCAGATATGGGGAATCAGAGGTGGGGAATTAGAGGTTGCGAATCAGAGGCAGGGAATCAGAGGCGGGGAATCAGAGGCAGGGAATCAGAGGCAGGGAATCGGATGTGCGGAATCAGAGATGGGGAATCAGAGGTGGGGATTCAGAGGTGGTGATCAGAGAAGGGGAATCAGAGGCAGGGAATCAGACGCAGGGAATCAGAGGCGGGGAATCATAGCTGGCGAATTAGAGGAGGGGAATCAAAGTTGGGGAATCAGAGGCGGGGAATCAGATATGGGGAAACAGAGGCGGGGAATCAGAGGCGGGGAAACAGAGGCGGGGAATCATAGGTGGGGAATCAGAGATGGGGAATCAGAGGCGGGGAATCAGAGGCAGGGAATCGGATGCCGGAAATCAGAGGCGGGAAATCAGAGCTGGGGAATCAGAGGCGGGGAATCAGAGTTGGGGAATCAGAGGCGGCGAAGCAGATATGGGGAAAATGAGGCGGGGAATCAGAAATGGGGAATCAGAGGCGGGGAATCAGAGCGGGGGAAACAGAGGCGGGGAATAAGATATGGGGAATCAGAGGTGGGGAATCAGTGGTGGGGAATCAGTGGCAGGGAATCAGAGGCGGGGAATCAGAGGCGGGGATTCAGAGGCAGGGAATCAGACACGGGGAATCAGAGGTGGGGAATCAGAGATGGGGAATCAGAGGCGGGGAATCAGAGGCAGGGAATCAGACGCGGGGAATCAGAGGCGGGGAATCAGAGCTGGGGAATCAGAGGTGGGGAATCAGAGTCGGGGAATCAGAGGCAGGGAATCGGATGTGCGGAATCAGAGATGGGGAATAAGAGGTGGGGAATCAGAGGCGGTGAATCAGAGATGGGGAATCAGAGGCGGGGAATCAGAGGCAGGAAATCAGACACGGGGATTCAGAGGCTGGGAATCAGACGGGGGAATCAAAGGCGGGGAATCAGAGCTGGTAAATCAGAGGCAGGGAATCAGAGTTGGGGATTCAGAGGCGGGGAATCAGATATGGGGAAACAGAGGCGGGGAATCAGAGGCGGACAAACAGAGGCGGGGAATTAGATATGGGGAATCAGAGGTGGGGAATCAGAGGTGGTGAATCAGAGATGGGGAATCACAGGCGGGAAATCAGAGGCAGGGAATAGAACGCGGGGAATCAGAGGCAGGGAATCAGAGCTGGGGAATCAGAGGCGGGGAATCAGATATGGGAAACAGAGGCGGGGAATCAGAGGCGGGGAAACAGAGGCGGGAAATCAGACATGGGGAATCGGATGCGGGGAATCAGAGGTGGGGAATCAGAGCTGGGGAATCAGAGGCGGGGAATCAGAGTTGGGGCATCAGAGGTGGGGAATTAGATATGGGGATACAGAGGCGGGGAATCAGAGGCGGGGAAACAGAGGCGGGGAATCAGATATGGGGAATCAGAGGTGGGGAATCAGAGGCAGGGAATCAGATGTGCGGAATCAGAGATGGGGAATCAGAGGCAGGGAATCAGAATCAGAAGCGGGGAATTAGAGGCCGGGAATCCGAGGCCGGGAATCAGATGCTGGGAATAAGAGGCCGGGAATCAGAGGTGGGGAATCAGAGTCCGGGAATCAGAGATGGGGATTCAGAGGCGGGGAATGAGATATGGAGAATCAGAGGCGGGGAATCAGAGGCGGGGACACAGAGGTGGGGAATCAGATATGGGGAATCAGAGGTGGCGAATCAAAGGCGGTGAATCAGAGATGGGGAAACAGAGGCGGGGAATCAGAGGCGTGGAAACAGAGGTGGGGAATAACATATGGGGAATCAGAGGCGGGGAAACAGAGGCAGGGAATCAGATATGGGGAATCAGAGGCGAGGAATCAGAGGTGGGGAATCATAGGCAGGGAATCGGATGTGCGGAATCAGAGATGGGGAATCAGAGGCCGGGAATCAGAGGTGGTGAACCAGAGATGGGGAATCAGATGCGGTGAATCAGAGGCAGGGAATCAGACGCGGGGAATCAGAGGTGGGCAATCAGAGGCGGGGAATCAGATATGGGGAATCAGAGGCGGGGAATCAGAGGCGGGGAAACAGAGGCGGGGAATCAGATATGGGGAATCAGAGGTGGGGCATCAGAGGTTGTGAATCACAGATGGGGAATCAGAGGTGGGGCATCAGAGGTTGTGAATCACAGATGGGGATTCAGAGCTGGGGAATCAGAGGCGGGGTATCAGAGTTGGGGAATCAGAGGCGGGGAATCAGATATGGGGAATCAGAGGCAGGGAATCAGAGGCAGGAAAACAGAGGCGGGGAATCAGAGATGGGGAATCAGAGGCGGGGAATCAGAGGCAGGGAATCGGATGCCGGGAATCAGAGGCGGGAAATCAGAGCTGGGGAATCAGAGGCGGGGAATCAGAGTTGGGGAATCAGAGGCGGCGAAGCAGATATGGGGAAATAGAGGCGGGGAATCAGATATGGGGAATCAGAGGCAGGGAATCAGATATGGGGAATCAGAGGCTGGGAATCAGAGGGGGGGAAACAGAGGCGGGGAATAAGATATGGGGAATCAGAGGTGGGGAATCAGGGGCGAGGAATCAGTGGCAGGGAATCAGAGGCGGGGAATCAGAGGCGGGGAATCAGAGGCAGGGAATCAGACACGGGGAATCAGAGATGGGGAATCAGAGATGGGGAATCAGAGGCGGGGAATCAGAGGCAGGGAATCAGACGCGGGGAATCAGAGGCGGGGAATCAGAGCTGGGGAATCAAAGGCGGGGAATCAGAGGCAGGGAATCAGACGCGGGGAATCAGAGGCGGGGAATCAGAGCTGGGGAATCAGAGGTGGGGAATCAGAGTCGGGGAATCAGAGGCAGGTAATCGGATGTGCGGAATCAGAAATGGGGAATCAGAGGTGGGGAATCAGAGGCGGTGAATCAGAGATGGGGAATCAGAGGCGGGGAATCAGAGGCAGGAAATCAGACACGGGGATTCAGAGGCTGGGAATCAGACGGGGGGAATCTAAGGCGGGGAATCAGAGCTGGTGAATCAGAGGCAGGGAATCAGAGTTGGGGATTCAGAAGCGGGGAATCAGATATGGGGAAACAGTGGCGGGGAATCAGAGGCGGGCAAACAGAGGCGGGGAATTAGATATGGGGAATCAGAGGTGGGGAATCAGAGGTGGTGAATCAGAGATGGGGAATCACAGGCGGGGAATCAGAGGCAGGGAATGGAACGCGGGGAATCAGAGGCAGGGAATCAGAGCTGGGGAATCAGAGGCGGGGAATCAGATATGGGGAAACAGAGGCGGGGAATCAGAGGCGGGGAAACAGAGGCGGGGAATCAGACATGGGGAATCGGATGCAGGGAATCAGAGGTGGGGAATCAGAGCTGGGGAATCAGAGGCGCGGAATCAGAGTTGGGGCATCAGAGTTGGGGAATTAGATATGGGGAAACAGAGGCGGGGAATCAGAGGCGGGGAAACAGAGGCGGGGAATCAGATATGGGGAATCAGAGGTGGGGAATCAGAGGCAGGGAATCAGATGTGCGGAATCAGAGATGGGGAATCAGAGGCAGGGAATCAGAATCAGAAGCGGGGAATCAGAGGCCGGGAATCAGAGGCCGGGAATCAAATGCTGGGAATAAGAGGCCGGGAATCAGACGTGGGAATCAGAGTCCGGGAATCAGAGATGGGGATTCATAGGCGGGGAATGAGATATGGAGAATCAGAGGCGGGGAATCAGAGGCGGGGAATCAGAGGTGGGGAATCAGATATGGGGAATCAGAGGTGGCGAATCAAAGGCGGTGAATCAGAGATGGGGAATCAGAGGCGGGGAATCAGAGGCAGGGAATCAGACGTGGGGAATCAGAGGCAGGGAATCAGAGCTGGCGAATCAGAGGCGGGGAGTCAGAGGTGGGCAATGAGAGCCGGGGAATCAGATATGGGGAATCAGAGGCGGGGAATCAGAGGCGGGGAAACAGAGGCGTGGAATCAGATATGGGGAATCAGAGGTGGGGAATCAGAGGTTGTAAATCAGAGCTGGGGAATCAGAGGCGGGGAATCAGAGTTGGGGAATCAGAGGCAGGGAATCAGATATGGGGAATCAGAGGCGGGGAATCAGAGGCGGTGAAACAGATGCGGGGAATCAGATATGGGGAATCAGAAGTGGGGAATCAGGGGCAGGGAATCAGTGGCAGGGAATCAGAGGCGGGGAATCAGAGGCGGGGAATCAGAGGCAGGGAATCAGACACGGGGAATCAGAGGCGGGGAATCAGACATGGGGAATCAGAGGCGGGGAATCAGAGGCAGGGAATCGGACGCCGGGAATCAGAGGCGGGGAATCAGAGCTGGGGAATCAGAGGCGGGGAATCAGAGTTGGGGAATCAGAGGCGGGGAATCAGATATGGGGAAATAGAGGCGGGGAATCAGATATGGGGAATGAGAGGTGTGGAATCAGAGGTTGGGAATCAGAGGCAGGGAATCAGAGGCGGGGAAACAGAGGCGGGGAATCAGATATGGGGAATCAGAGGTGGCGAATCAAAGGCTGTGAAACAGAGATGGGGAATCAGGGCAGGGAATCAGAGGCAGGGAATCAGAGCTGGGGAAACAGAGGCGGGGAATCAGATATGGGGAATCAGAGATGGGGATTCATAGGCGGGGAATGAGATATGGAGAATCAGAGGCGGGGAATCAGAGGCGGGGAAACAGAGGTGGGGAATCAAATATGGGGAATCAGAGGTGGCGAATCAAAGGCGGTGAATCAGAGATGGGGAATCAGAGGCGGGGAATCAGAGGAAGGGAATCAGACGCAGGGAATCAGAGGCAGGGAATCAGAGCTGGCGAATCAGAGGCGGGGAGTCAGAGGTGGGCAATGAGAGCCGGGGAATCAGATATGGGGAATCAGAGGCGGGGAATCAGAGGCGGGGAAACAGAGGCGTGGAATCAGATATGGGGAATCAGAGGTGGGGAATCAGAGGTTGTAAATCAGAGCTGGGGAATCAGAGGCGGGGAATCAGAGTTGGGGAATCAGAGGCAGGGAATCAGATATGGGGAATCAGAGGCGGGGAATCAGAGGCGGGGAAACAGAGGCGGGGAATCAGATATGGGGAATCAGAAGTGGGGAATCAGGGGCAGGGAATCAGTGGCAGGGAATCAGAGGCGGGGAATCAGAGGCGGGGAATCAGAGGCAGGGAATCAGACACGGGGAATCAGAGGCGGGGAATCAGACATGGGGAATCAGAGGCGGGGAATCAGAGGCAGGGAATCGGACGCCGGGAATCAGAGGCGGGGAATCAGAGCTGGGGAATCAGAGGCAAGGAATCAGAGTTGGGGAATCAGAGGCGGGGAATCAGATATGGGGAAATAGAGGCGGGGAATCAGATATGGGGAATGAGAGGTGTGGAATCAGAGGTTGGGAATCAGAGGCAGGGAATCAGAGCTGGGGAAACAGAGGCGGGGAATCAGATATGGGGAATCAGAGGTGGGGAATCAGAGCTGGGGAAACAGAGGCGGGGAATCAGATATGGGGAATCAGAGTTGGGGAATCTGGGGCGGGGAATCAGTGGCAGGGAATCAGAGGCCGGGAATAAAAGGCGGGGAATCAGAGCTGGGGAAATCAGAGGCCGGGAATCAGAGGCAGGGAAACAGAGGCGGGGAATCAGATATGGGGAATCAGAGGTGGGGAATTAGAGGTTGCGAATCAGAGGCAGGGAATCAGAGGCAGGGAATCAGAGGCGGGTAATCAGAGGCAGGGAATCGGATGTGTGGAATCAGAGATGGGGAATCAGAGGTGGGGATTCAGAGGTGGTGAATCGGAGAAGGTGAATCAGAGGCAGGGAATCAGACGCAGGGAATCAGAGGCGGGGAATCATAGCTGGCGAATTAGAGGAGGGGAATCAAAGTTGGGGAATCAGAGGTGGGGAATCAGATATGGGGAAACAGAGGTGGTGAATCAGAGGCGGGGAAACAGAGGCGGGGAATCATAGGCGGGGAATCAGAGATGGGGAATCAGAGGCGGGGAATCAGAGGCAGGGAATCGGATGCCGGAAATCAGAGGCGGGAAATCAGAGCTGGGGAATCAGAGGCGGGGAATCAGAGATGGGGAATCAGAGGCGGCGAAGCAGATATGGGGAAAATGAGGCGGGGAATCAGATATGGGGAATCAGAGGCGGGGAATCATATATGGGGAATCAGAGGCTGGGAATCAGAGCGGGGGAAACAGAGGCGGGGAATAAGATATGGGGAATCAGAGGTGGGGAATCAGTGGTGGGGAATCAGTGGCAGGGAATCAGAGGCGGGGAATCAGAGGCGGGGATTCAGAGGCAGGGAATCAGACACGGGGAATCAGAGGTGGGGAATCAGAGATGGGGAATCAGAGGCGGGGAATCAGAGGCAGGGAATCAGACGCGGGGAATCAGAGGCGGGGAATCAGAGCTGGCGAATCAGAGGTGGGGAATCAGAGTCGGGGAATCAGAGGCAGGGAATCGGATGTGCGGAATCAGAGATGGGGAATCAGAGGTGGGGAATCAGAGGCGGTGAATCAGAGATGGGGAATCAGAGGCGGGGAATCAGAGGCAGGAAATCAGACACGGGGATTCAGAGGCTGGGAATCAGACGGGGGAATCAAAGGCGGGGAATCAGAGCTGGTGAATCAGAGGCAGGGAATCAGAGTTGGGGATTCAGAAGCGGGGAATCAGATATGGGGAAACAGAGGCGGGGAATCAGAGGCGGACAAACAGAGGCGGGGAATTAGATATGGGGAATCAGAGGTGGGGAATCAGAGGTGGTGAATCAGAGATGGGGAATCACAGGCGGGGAATCAGAGGCAGGGAATAGAACGCGGGGAATCAGAGGCAGGGAATCAGAGCTGGGGAATCAGAGGCGGGGAATCAGATATGGGGAAACAGAGGCGGGGAATCAGAGGCGGGGAAACAGAGGCAGGGAATCAGACATGGGGAATCGGATGCGGGGAATCAGAGGTGGGGAATCAGAGCTGGGGAATCAGAGGCGGGGAATCAGAGTTGGGGCATCAGAGGCGGGGAATTAGATTTGGGGATACAGAGGCGGGGAATCAGAGGCGGGGAAATAGAGGCGGGGAATCAGATATGGGGAATCAGAGGTGGGGAATCAGAGGCAGGGAATCAGATGTGCGGAATCAGAGATGGGGAATCAGAGGCAGGGAATCAGAATCAGAAGCGGGGAATTAGAGGCCGGGAATCAGAGGCCGGGAATCAGATGCTGGGAATAAGAGGCCGGGAATCAGAGGTGGGGAATCAGAGTCCGGGAATCAGAGATGGGGATTCAGAGGCGGGGAATGAGATATGGAGAATCAGAGGTGGGGAATCAGAGGCGGGGAAACAGAGGTGGGGAATCAGATATGGGGAATCAGAGGTGGCAAATCAAAGGCGGTGAATCAGAGATGGGGAGACAGAGGCGGGGAATCAGAGGCGTGGAAACAGAGGTGGGGAATCACATATGGGGAATCAGAGGCGGGGAAACAGAGGCAGGGAATCAGATATGGGGAATCAGAGGCGAGGAATCAGAGGTGGGGAATCATAGGCAGGGAATCGGATGTGCGGAATCAGAGATGGGGAATCAGAGGCCGGGAATCAGAGGTGGTGAACCAGAGATGGGGAATCAGAGGCGGTGAATCAGAGGCAGGGAATCAGACGCGGGGAATCAGAGGTGGGCAATCAGAGGCGGGGAATCAGATATGGGGAATCAGAGGCGGGGAATCAGAGGCGGGGAAACAGAGGCGGGGAATCAGATATGTGGAATCAGAGGTGGGGCATCAGAGGTTGTGAATCACAGATGGGGAATCAGAGGCGGGGAATCAGAGGCAGGGAATCAGACGCGGGGAATCAGAGGCGGGGATTCAGAGCTGGGGAATCAGAGGTGGGGAATCAGGGGCGGGGAATCAGTGGCAGGGAATCAGAGGCCGGGAATAAAAGGCGGGGAATCAGAGCTGGGGAATCAGAGGCCGGGAATCAGAGGCAGGGAAACAGAGGCGGGGAATCAGATATGGGGAATCAGAGGTGGGGAATTAGAGGTTGCGAATCAGAGGCAGGGAATCAGAGGCGGGGAATCAGAGGCGGGGAATCAGAGGTGGGGAATCAGTGGTGGGGAATCAGTGGCAGGGAATCAGAGGCGGGGAATCAGAGGCGGGGATTCAGAGGCAGGGAATCAGACACGGGGAATCAGAGGTGGGGAATCAGAGATGGGGAATCAGAGGCGGGGAATCAGAGGCAGGGAATCAGACGCGTGGAATCAGAGGCGTGGAATCAGAGCTGGGGAATCAGAGGTGGGGAATCAGAGTCGGGGAATCAGAGGCAGGGAATCGGATGTGCGGAATCAGAGATGGGGAATAAGAGGTGGGGAATCAGAGGCGGTGAATCAGAGATGGGGAATCAGAGGCGGGGAATCAGAGGCAGGAAATCAGACACGGGGATTCAGAGGCTGGGAATCAGACGGGGGAATCAAAGGCGGGGAATCAGAGCTGGTAAATCAGAGGCAGGGAATCAGAGTTGGGGATTCAGAGGCGGGGAATCAGATATGGGGAAACAGAGGCGGGGAATCAGAGGCGGACAAACAGAGGCGGGGAATTAGATATGGGGAATCAGAGGTGGGGAATCAGAGGTGGTGAATCAGAGATGGGGAATCACAGGCGGGAAATCAGAGGCAGGGAATAGAACGCGGGGAATCAGAGGCAGGGAATCAGAGCTGGGGAATCAGAGGCGGGGAATCAGATATGGGGAAACAGAGGCGGGGAATCAGAGGCGGGGAAACAGAGGCGGGGAATCAGACATGGGGAATCGGATGCGGGGAATCAGAGGTGGGGAATCAGAGCTGGGGAATCAGAGGCGGGGAATCAGAGTTGGGGCATCAGAGGTGGGGAATTAGATATGGGGATACAGAGGCGGGGAATCAGAGGCGGGGAAACAGAGGCGGGGAATCAGATATGGGGAATCAGAGGTGGGGAATCAGAGGCAGGGAATCAGATGTGCGGAATCAGAGATGGGGAATCAGAGGCAGGGAATCAGAATCAGAAGCGGGGAATTAGAGGCCGGGAATCCGAGGCCGGGAATCAGATGCTGGGAATAAGAGGCCGGGAATCAGAGGTGGGGAATCAGAGTCCGGGAATCAGAGATGGGGATTCAGAGGCGGGGAATGAGATATGGAGAATCAGAGGCGGGGAATCAGAGGCGGGGACACAGAGGTGGGGAATCAGATATGGGGAATCAGAGGTGGCGAATCAAAGGCGGTGAATCAGAGATGGGGAAACAGAGGCGGGGAATCAGAGGCGTGGAAACAGAGGTGGGGAATAACATATGGGGAATCAGAGGCGGGGAAACAGAGGCAGGGAATCAGATATGGGGAATCAGAGGCGAGGAATCAGAGGTGGGGAATCATAGGCAGGGAATCGGATGTGCGGAATCAGAGATGGGGAATCAGAGGCCGGGAATCAGAGGTGGTGAACCAGAGATGGGGAATCAGATGCGGTGAATCAGAGGCAGGGAATCAGACGCGGGGAATCAGAGGTGGGCAATCAGAGGCGGGGAATCAGATATGGGGAATCAGAGGCGGGGAATCAGAGGCGGGGAAACAGAGGCGGGGAATCAGATATGGGGAATCAGAGGTGGGGCATCAGAGGTTGTGAATCACAGATGGGGAATCAGAGGTGGGGCATCAGAGGTTGTGAATCACAGATGGGGATTCAGAGCTGGGGAATCAGAGGCGGGGTATCAGAGTTGGGGAATCAGAGGCGGGGAATCAGATATGGGGAATCAGAGGCAGGGAATCAGAGGCAGGAAAACAGAGGCGGGGAATCAGAGATGGGGAATCAGAGGCGGGGAATCAGAGGCAGGGAATCGGATGCCGGGAATCAGAGGCGGGAAATCAGAGCTGGGGAATCAGAGGCGGGGAATCAGAGTTGGGGAATCAGAGGCGGCGAAGCAGATATGGGGAAATAGAAGCGGGGAATCAGATATGGGGAATCAGAGGCAGGGAATCAGATATGGGGAATCAGAGGCTGGGAATCAGAGGGGGGGAAACAGAGGCGGGGAATAAGATATGGGGAATCACAGGTGGGGAATCAGGGGCGAGGAATCAGTGGCAGGGAATCAGAGGCGGGGAATCAGAGGCGGGGAATCAGAGGCAGGGAATCAGACACGGGGAATCAGAGATTGGGAATCAGAGATGGGGAATCAGAGGCGGGGAATCAGAGGCAGGGAATCAGACGCGGGGAATCAGAGGCGGGGAATCAGAGCTGGGGAATCAAAGGCGGGGAATCAGAGGCAGGGAATCAGACGCGGGGAATCAGAGGCGGGGAATCAGAGCTGGGGAATCAGAGGTGGGGAATCAGAGTCGGGGAATCAGAGGCAGGGAATCGGATGTGCGGAATCAGAAATGGGGAATCAGAGGTGGGGAATCAGAGGCGGTGAATCAGAGATGGGGAATCAGAGGCGGGGAATCAGAGGCAGGAAATCAGACACGGGGATTCAGAGGCTGGGAATCAGACGGGGGGAATCTAAGGCGGGGAATCAGAGCTGGTGAATCAGAGGCAGGGAATCAGAGTTGGGGATTCAGAAGCGGGGAATCAGATATGGGGAAACAGTGGCGGGGAATCAGAGGCGGGCAAACAGAGGCGGGGAATTAGATATGGGGAATCAGAGGTGGGGAATCAGAGGTGGTGAATCAGAGATGGGGAATCACAGGCGGGGAATCAGAGGCAGGGAATGGAACGCGGGGAATCAGAGGCAGGGAATCAGAGCTGGGGAATCAGAGGCGGGGAATCAGATATGGGGAAACAGAGGCGGGGAATCAGAGGCGGGGAAACAGAGGCGGGGAATCAGACATGGGGAATCGGATGCAGGGAATCAGAGGTGGGGAATCAGAGCTGGGGAATCAGAGGCGGGGAATCAGAGTTGGGGCATCAGAGTTGGGGAATTAGATATGGGGAAACAGAGGCGGGGAATCAGAGGCGGGGAAACAGAGGCGGGGAATCAGATATGGGGAATCAGAGGTGGGGAATCAGAGGCAGGGAATCAGATGTGCGGAATCAGAGATGGGGAATCAGAGGCAGGGAATCAGAATCAGAAGCGGGGAATCAGAGGCCGGGAATCAGAGGCCGGGAATCAAATGCTGGGAATAAGAGGCCGGGAATCAGACGTGGGAATCAGAGTCCGGGAATCAGAGATGGGGATTCATAGGCGGGGAATGAGATATGGAGAATCAGAGGCGGGGAATCAGAGGCGGGGAATCAGAGGTGGGGAATCAGATATGGGGAATCAGAGGTGGCGAATCAAAGGCGGTGAATCAGAGATGGGGAATCAGAGGCGGGGAATCAGAGGCAGGGAATCAGACGCGGGGAATCAGAGGCAGGGAATCAGAGCTGGCGAATCAGAGGCGGGGAGTCAGAGGTGGGCAATGAGAGCCGGGGAGTCAGATATGGGGAATCAGAGGCGGGGAATCAGAGGCGGGGAAACAGAGGCGTGGAATCAGATATGGGGAATCAGAGGTGGGGAATCAGAGGTTGTAAATCAGAGCTGGGGAATCAGAGGCGGGGAATCAGAGTTGGGGAATCAGAGGCAGGGAATCAGATATGGGGAATCAGAGGCGGGGAATCAGAGGCGGTGAAACAGAGGCGGGGAATCAGATATGGGGAATCAGAAGTGGGGAATCAGGGGCAGGGAATCAGTGGCAGGGAATAAGAGGCGGGGAATCAGAGGCGGGGAATCAGAGGCAGGGAATCAGACACGGGGAATCAGACACGGGGAATCAGAGGCGGGGAATCAGACATGGGGAATCAGAGGCGGGGAATCAGAGGCAGGGAATCGGACGCCGGGAATCAGAGGCGGGGAATCAGAGCTGGGGAATCAGAGGCGGGGAATCAGAGTTGGGGAATCAGAGGCGGGGAATCAGATATGGGGAAATAGAGGCGGGGAATCAGATATGGGGAATGAGAGGTGTGGAATCAGAGGTTGGGAATCAGAGGCAGGGAATCAGAGGCGGGGAAACAGAGGCGGGGAATCAGATATGGGGAATCAGAGGTGGCGAATCAAAGGCGGTGAAACAGAGATGGGGAATCAGGGCAGGGAATCAGAGGCAGGGAATCAGAGCTGGGGAAACAGAGGCGGGGAATCAGATATGGGGAATCAGAGATCGGGATTCATAGGCGGGGAATGAGATATGGAGAATCAGAGGCGGGGAATCAGAGGCGGGGAAACAGAGGTGGGGAATCAAATATGGGGAATCAGAGGTGGCGAATCAAAGGCGGTGAATCAGAGATGGGGAATCAGAGGCGGGGAATCAGAGGCAGGGAATCAGACGCAGGGAATGAGAGGCAGGGAATCAGAGCTGGCGAATCAGAGGCGGGGAGTCAGAGGTGGGCAATGAGAGCCGGGGAATCAGATATGGGGAATCAGAGGCGGGGAATCAGAGGCGGGGAAACAGAGGCGTGGAATCAGATATGGGGAATCAGAGGTGGGGAATCAGAGGTTGTAAATCAGAGCTGGGGAATCAGAGGCGGGGAATCAGAGTTGGGGAATCAGAGGCAGGGAATCAGATATGGGGAATCAGAGGCGGGGAATCAGAGGCGGGGAAACAGAGGCGGGGAATCAGATATGGGGAATCAGAAGTGGGGAATCAGGGGCAGGGAATCAGTGGCAGGGAATCAGAGGCGGGGAATCAGAGGCGGGGAATCAGAGGCAGGGAATCAGACACGGGGAATCAGAGGCGGGGAATCAGACATGGGGAATCAGAGGCGGGGAATCAGAGGCAGGGAATCGGACGCCGGGAATCAGAGGCGGGGAATCAGAGCTGGGGAATCAGAGGCGGGGAATCAGAGTTGGGGAATCAGAGGCGGGGAATCAGATATGGGGAAATAGAGGCGGGGAATCAGATATGGGGAATGAGAGGTGTGGAATCAGAGGTTGGGAATCAGAGGCAGGGAATCAGAGGCGGGGAAACAGAGGCGGGGAATCAGTTATGGGGAATCAGAGGTGGCGAATCAAAGGCGGTGAAACAGAGATGGGGAATCAGGGCAGGGAATCAGAGGCAGGGAATCAGAGCTGGGGAAACAGAGGCGGGGAATCAGATATGGGGAATCAGAGGTGGGGAATCAGAGCTGGGGAAACAGAGGCGGGGAATCAGATATGGGGAATCAGAGTTGGGGAATCTGGGGCGGGGAATCAGTGGCAGGGAATCAGAGGCCGGGAATAAAAGGCGGGGAATCAGAGCTGGGGAAATCAGAGGCCGGGAATCAGAGGCAGGGAAACAGAGGCGGGGAATCAGATATGGGGAATCAGAGGTGGGGAATTAGAGGTTGCGAATCAGAGGCAGGGAATCAGAGGCAGGGAATCAGAGGCGGGGAATCAGAGGCAGGGAATCGGATGTGTGGAATCAGAGATGGGGAATCAGAGGTGGGGATTCAGAGGTGGTGAATCGGAGAAGGTGAATCAGAGGCAGGGAATCAGACGCAGGGAATCAGAGGCGGGGAATCATAGCTGGCGAATTAGAGGAGGGGAATCAAAGTTGGGGAATCAGAGGTGGGGAATCAGATTTTTGGGAAACAGAGGTGGGGAATCAGAGGCGGGGAAACAGAGGCGGGGAATCATAGGCGGGGAATCAGAGATGGGGAATCAGAGGCGGGGAATCAGAGGCAGGGAATCGGATGCCGGAAATCAGAGGCGGGAAATCAGAGCTGGGGAATCAGAGGCGGGGAATCAGAGATGGGGAATCAGAGGCGGCGAAGCAGATATGGGGAAAATGAGGCGGGGAATCAGATATGGGGAATCAGAGGCGGGGAATCATATATGGGGAATCAGAGGCTGGGAATCAGAGCGGGGGAAACAGAGGCGGGGAATAAGATATGGGGAATCAGAGGTGGGGAATCAGTGGTGGGGAATCAGTGGCAGGGAATCAGAGGCGGGGAATCAGAGGCGGGGATTCAGAGGCAGGGAATCAGACACGGGGAATCAGAGGTGGGGAATCAGAGATGGGGAATCAGAGGCGGGGAATCAGAGGCAGGGAATCAGACGCGGGGAATCAGAGGCGGGGAATCAGAGCTGGCGAATCAGAGGTGGGGAATCAGAGTCGGGGAATCAGAGGCAGGGAATCGGATGTGCGGAATCAGAGATGGGGAATCAGAGGTGGGGAATCAGAGGCGGTGAATCAGAGATGGGGAATCAGAGGCGGGGAATCAGAGGCAGGAAATCAGACACGGGGATTCAGAGGCTGGGAATCAGACGGGGGAATCAAAGGCGGGGAATCAGAGCTGGTGAATCAGAGGCAGGGAATCAGAGTTGGGGATTCAGAAGCGGGGAATCAGATATGGGGAAACAGAGGCGGGGAATCAGAGGCGGACAAACAGAGGCGGGGAATTAGATATGGGGAATCAGAGGTGGGGAATCAGAGGTGGTGAATCAGAGATGGGGAATCACAGGCGGGGAATCAGAGGCAGGGAATAGAACGCGGGGAATCAGAGGCAGGGAATCAGAGCTGGGGAATCAGAGGCGGGGAATCAGATATGGGGAAACAGAGGCGGGGAATCAGAGGCGGGGAAACAGAGGCAGGGAATCAGACATGGGGAATCGGATGCGGGGAATCAGAGGTGGGGAATCAGAGCTGGGGAATCAGAGGCGGGGAATCAGAGTTGGGGCATCAGAGGCGGGGAATTAGATTTGGGGATACAGAGGCGGGGAATCAGAGGCGGGGAAATAGAGGCGGGGAATCAGATATGGGGAATCAGAGGTGGGGAATCAGAGGCAGGGAAACAGAGGCGGGGAATCAGATATGGGGAATCAGAAGTGGGGAATCAGGGGCAGGGAATCAGTGGCAGGGAATCAGAGGCGGGGAATCAGAGGCGGGGAATCAGAGGCAGGGAATCAGACACGGGGAATCAGAGGCGGGGAATCAGACATGGGGAATCAGAGGCGGGGAATCAGAGGCAGGGAATCGGACGCCGGGAATCAGAGGCGGGGAATCAGAGCTGGGGAATCAGAGGCGGGGAATCAGAGTTGGGGAATCAGAGGCGGGGAATCAGATATGGGGAAATAGAGGCGGGGAATCAGATATGGGGAATGAGAGGTGTGGAATCAGAGGTTGGGAATCAGAGGCAGGGAATCAGAGGCGGGGAAACAGAGGCGGGGAATCAGTTATGGGGAATCAGAGGTGGCGAATCAAAGGCGGTGAAACAGAGATGGGGAATCAGGGCAGGGAATCAGAGGCAGGGAATCAGAGCTGGGGAAACAGAGGCGGGGAATCAGATATGGGGAATCAGAGGTGGGGAATCAGAGCTGGGGAAACAGAGGCGGGGAATCAGATATGGGGAATCAGAGTTGGGGAATCTGGGGCGGGGAATCAGTGGCAGGGAATCAGAGGCCGGGAATAAAAGGCGGGGAATCAGAGCTGGGGAAATCAGAGGCCGGGAATCAGAGGCAGGGAAACAGAGGCGGGGAATCAGATATGGGGAATCAGAGGTGGGGAATTAGAGGTTGCGAATCAGAGGCAGGGAATCAGAGGCAGGGAATCAGAGGCGGGGAATCAGAGGCAGGGAATCGGATGTGTGGAATCAGAGATGGGGAATCAGAGGTGGGGATTCAGAGGTGGTGAATCGGAGAAGGTGAATCAGAGGCAGGGAATCAGACGCAGGGAATCAGAGGCGGGGAATCATAGCTGGCGAATTAGAGGAGGGGAATCAAAGTTGGGGAATCAGAGGTGGGGAATCAGATTTTTGGGAAACAGAGGTGGGGAATCAGAGGCGGGGAAACAGAGGCGGGGAATCATAGGCGGGGAATCAGAGATGGGGAATCAGAGGCGGGGAATCAGAGGCAGGGAATCGGATGCCGGAAATCAGAGGCGGGAAATCAGAGCTGGGGAATCAGAGGCGGGGAATCAGAGATGGGGAATCAGAGGCGGCGAAGCAGATATGGGGAAAATGAGGCGGGGAATCAGATATGGGGAATCAGAGGCGGGGAATCATATATGGGGAATCAGAGGCTGGGAATCAGAGCGGGGGAAACAGAGGCGGGGAATAAGATATGGGGAATCAGAGGTGGGGAATCAGTGGTGGGGAATCAGTGGCAGGGAATCAGAGGCGGGGAATCAGAGGCGGGGATTCAGAGGCAGGGAATCAGACACGGGGAATCAGAGGTGGGGAATCAGAGATGGGGAATCAGAGGCGGGGAATCAGAGGCAGGGAATCAGACGCGGGGAATCAGAGGCGGGGAATCAGAGCTGGCGAATCAGAGGTGGGGAATCAGAGTCGGGGAATCAGAGGCAGGGAATCGGATGTGCGGAATCAGAGATGGGGAATCAGAGGTGGGGAATCAGAGGCGGTGAATCAGAGATGGGGAATCAGAGGCGGGGAATCAGAGGCAGGAAATCAGACACGGGGATTCAGAGGCTGGGAATCAGACGGGGGAATCAAAGGCGGGGAATCAGAGCTGGTGAATCAGAGGCAGGGAATCAGAGTTGGGGATTCAGAAGCGGGGAATCAGATATGGGGAAACAGAGGCGGGGAATCAGAGGCGGACAAACAGAGGCGGGGAATTAGATATGGGGAATCAGAGGTGGGGAATCAGAGGTGGTGAATCAGAGATGGGGAATCACAGGCGGGGAATCAGAGGCAGGGAATAGAACGCGGGGAATCAGAGGCAGGGAATCAGAGCTGGGGAATCAGAGGCGGGGAATCAGATATGGGGAAACAGAGGCGGGGAATCAGAGGCGGGGAAACAGAGGCAGGGAATCAGACATGGGGAATCGGATGCGGGGAATCAGAGGTGGGGAATCAGAGCTGGGGAATCAGAGGCGGGGAATCAGAGTTGGGGCATCAGAGGCGGGGAATTAGATTTGGGGATACAGAGGCGGGGAATCAGAGGCGGGGAAATAGAGGCGGGGAATCAGATATGGGGAATCAGAGGTGGGGAATCAGAGGCAGGGAATCAGATGTGCGGAATCAGAGATGGGGAATCAGAGGCAGGGAATCAGAATCAGAAGCGGGGAATTAGAGGCCGGGAATCAGAGGCCGGGAATCAGATGCTGGGAATAAGAGGCCGGGAATCAGAGGTGGGGAATCAGAGTCCGGGAATCAGAGATGGGGATTCAGAGGCGGGGAATGAGATATGGAGAATCAGAGGTGGGGAATCAGAGGCGGGGAAACAGAGGTGGGGAATCAGATATGGGGAATCAGAGGTGGCAAATCAAAGGCGGTGAATCAGAGATGGGGAAACAGAGGCGGGGAATCAGAGGCGTGGAAACAGAGGTGGGGAATCACATATGGGGAATCAGAGGCGGGGAAACAGAGGCAGGGAATCAGATATGGGGAATCAGAGGCGAGGAATCAGAGATGGGGAATCAGAGGCCGGGAATCAGAGGTGGTGAACCAGAGATGGGGAATCAGAGGCGGTGAATCAGAGGCAGGGAATCAGACGCGGGGAATCAGAGGTGGGCAATCAGAGGCGGGGAATCAGATATGGGGAATCAGAGGCGGGGAATCAGAGGCGGGGAAACAGAGGCGGGGAATCAGATATGTGGAATCAGAGGTGGGGCATCAGAGGTTGTGAATCACAGATGGGGAATCAGAGGCGGGGAATCAGAGGCAGGGAATCAGACGCGGGGAATCAGAGGCGGGGATTCAGAGCTGGGGAATCAGAGGTGGGGAATCAGGGGCGGGGAATCAGTGGCAGGGAATCAGAGGCCGGGAATAAAAGGCGGGGAATCAGAGCTGGGGAATCAGAGGCCGGGAATCAGAGGCAGGGAAACAGAGGCGGGGAATCAGATATGGGGAATCAGAGGTGGGGAATTAGAGGTTGCGAATCAGAGGCAGGGAATCAGAGGCGGGGAATCAGAGGCGGGGAATCAGAGGCAGGGAATCGGATGTGCGGAATCAGAGATGGGGAATCAGAGGTGGGGATTCAGAGGTGGTGAATCAGAGAAGGGGAATCAGAGGCAGGGAATCAGAGGCAGGGAATCAGAGCTGGGGAAACAGAGGCGGGGAATCAGATATGGGGAATCAGAGATCGGGATTCATAGGCGGGGAATGAGATATGGAGAATCAGAGGCGGGGAATCAGAGGCGGGGAAACAGAGGTGGGGAATCAAATATGGGGAATCAGAGGTGGCGAATCAAAGGCGGTGAATCAGAGATGGGGAATCAGAGGCGGGGAATCAGAGGCAGGGAATCAGACGCAGGGAATGAGAGGCAGGGAATCAGAGCTGGCGAATCAGAGGCGGGGAGTCAGAGGTGGGCAATGAGAGCCGGGGAATCAGATATGGGGAATCAGAGGCGGGGAATCAGAGGCGGGGAAACAGAGGCGTGGAATCAGATATGGGGAATCAGAGGTGGGGAATCAGAGGTTGTAAATCAGAGCTGGGGAATCAGAGGCGGGGAATCAGAGTTGGGGAATCAGAGGCAGGGAATCAGATATGGGGAATCAGAGGCGGGGAATCAGAGGCGGGGAAACAGAGGCGGGGAATCAGATATGGGGAATCAGAAGTGGGGAATCAGGGGCAGGGAATCAGTGGCAGGGAATCAGAGGCGGGGAATCAGAGGCGGGGAATCAGAGGCAGGGAATCAGACACGGGGAATCAGAGGCGGGGAATCAGACATGGGGAATCAGAGGCGGGGAATCAGAGGCAGGGAATCGGACGCCGGGAATCAGAGGCGGGGAATCAGAGCTGGGGAATCAGAGGCGGGGAATCAGAGTTGGGGAATCAGAGGCGGGGAATCAGATATGGGGAAATAGAGGCGGGGAATCAGATATGGGGAATGAGAGGTGTGGAATCAGAGGTTGGGAATCAGAGGCAGGGAATCAGAGGCGGGGAAACAGAGGCGGGGAATCAGTTATGGGGAATCAGAGGTGGCGAATCAAAGGCGGTGAAACAGAGATGGGGAATCAGGGCAGGGAATCAGAGGCAGGGAATCAGAGCTGGGGAAACAGAGGCGGGGAATCAGATATGGGGAATCAGAGGTGGGGAATCAGAGCTGGGGAAACAGAGGCGGGGAATCAGATATGGGGAATCAGAGTTGGGGAATCTGGGGCGGGGAATCAGTGGCAGGGAATCAGAGGCCGGGAATAAAAGGCGGGGAATCAGAGCTGGGGAAATCAGAGGCCGGGAATCAGAGGCAGGGAAACAGAGGCGGGGAATCAGATATGGGGAATCAGAGGTGGGGAATTAGAGGTTGCGAATCAGAGGCAGGGAATCAGAGGCAGGGAATCAGAGGCGGGGAATCAGAGGCAGGGAATCGGATGTGTGGAATCAGAGATGGGGAATCAGAGGTGGGGATTCAGAGGTGGTGAATCGGAGAAGGTGAATCAGAGGCAGGGAATCAGACGCAGGGAATCAGAGGCGGGGAATCATAGCTGGCGAATTAGAGGAGGGGAATCAAAGTTGGGGAATCAGAGGTGGGGAATCAGATTTTTGGGAAACAGAGGTGGGGAATCAGAGGCGGGGAAACAGAGGCGGGGAATCATAGGCGGGGAATCAGAGATGGGGAATCAGAGGCGGGGAATCAGAGGCAGGGAATCGGATGCCGGAAATCAGAGGCGGGAAATCAGAGCTGGGGAATCAGAGGCGGGGAATCAGAGATGGGGAATCAGAGGCGGCGAAGCAGATATGGGGAAAATGAGGCGGGGAATCAGATATGGGGAATCAGAGGCGGGGAATCATATATGGGGAATCAGAGGCTGGGAATCAGAGCGGGGGAAACAGAGGCGGGGAATAAGATATGGGGAATCAGAGGTGGGGAATCAGTGGTGGGGAATCAGTGGCAGGGAATCAGAGGCGGGGAATCAGAGGCGGGGATTCAGAGGCAGGGAATCAGACACGGGGAATCAGAGGTGGGGAATCAGAGATGGGGAATCAGAGGCGGGGAATCAGAGGCAGGGAATCAGACGCGGGGAATCAGAGGCGGGGAATCAGAGCTGGCGAATCAGAGGTGGGGAATCAGAGTCGGGGAATCAGAGGCAGGGAATCGGATGTGCGGAATCAGAGATGGGGAATCAGAGGTGGGGAATCAGAGGCGGTGAATCAGAGATGGGGAATCAGAGGCGGGGAATCAGAGGCAGGAAATCAGACACGGGGATTCAGAGGCTGGGAATCAGACGGGGGAATCAAAGGCGGGGAATCAGAGCTGGTGAATCAGAGGCAGGGAATCAGAATTGGGGATTCAGAAGCGGGGAATCAGATATGGGGAAACAGAGGCGGGGAATCAGAGGCGGACAAACAGAGGCGGGGAATTAGATATGGGGAATCAGAGGTGGGGAATCAGAGGTGGTGAATCAGAGATGGGGAATCACAGGCGGGGAATCAGAGGCAGGGAATAGAACGCGGGGAATCAGAGGCAGGGAATCAGAGCTGGGGAATCAGAGGCGGGGAATCAGATATGGGGAAACAGAGGCGGGGAATCAGAGGCGGGGAAACAGAGGCAGGGAATCAGACATGGGGAATCGGATGCGGGGAATCAGAGGTGGGGAATCAGAGCTGGGGAATCAGAGGCGGGGAATCAGAGTTGGGGCATCAGAGGCGGGGAATTAGATTTGGGGATACAGAGGCGGGGAATCAGAGGCGGGGAAATAGAGGCGGGGAATCAGATATGGGGAATCAGAGGTGGGGAATCAGAGGCAGGGAATCAGATGTGCGGAATCAGAGATGGGGAATCAGAGGCAGGGAATCAGAATCAGAAGCGGGGAATTAGAGGCCGGGAATCAGAGGCCGGGAATCAGATGCTGGGAATAAGAGGCCGGGAATCAGAGGTGGGGAATCAGAGTCCGGGAATCAGAGATGGGGATTCAGAGGCGGGGAATGAGATATGGAGAATCAGAGGTGGGGAATCAGAGGCGGGGAAACAGAGGTGGGGAATCAGATATGGGGAATCAGAGGTGGCAAATCAAAGGCGGTGAATCAGAGATGGGGAAACAGAGGCGGGGAATCAGAGGCGTGGAAACAGAGGTGGGGAATCACATATGGGGAATCAGAGGCGGGGAAACAGAGGCAGGGAATCAGATATGGGGAATCAGAGGCGAGGAATCAGAGATGGGGAATCAGAGGCCGGGAATCAGAGGTGGTGAACCAGAGATGGGTAATCAGAGGCGGTGAATCAGAGGCAGGGAATCAGACGCGGGGAATCAGAGGTGGGCAATCAGAGGCGGGGAATCAGATATGGGGAATCAGAGGCGGGGAATCAGAGGCGGGGAAACAGAGGCGGGGAATCAGATATGTGGAATCAGAGGTGGGGCATCAGAGGTTGTGAATCACAGATGGGGAATCAGAGGCGGGGAATCAGAGGCAGGGAATCAGACGCGGGGAATCAGAGGCGGGGATTCAGAGCTGGGGAATCAGAGGTGGGGAATCAGGGGCGGGGAATCAGTGGCAGGGAATCAGAGGCCGGGAATAAAAGGCGGGGAATCAGAGCTGGGGAATCAGAGGCCGGGAATCAGAGGCAGGGAAACAGAGGCGGGGAATCAGATATGGGGAATCAGAGGTGGGGAATTAGAGGTTGCGAATCAGAGGCAGGGAATCAGAGGCGGGGAATCAGAGGCGGGGAATCAGAGGCAGGGAATCGGATGTGCGGAATCAGAGATGGGGAATCAGAGGTGGGGATTCAGAGGTGGTGAATCAGAGAAGGGGAATCAGAGGCAGGGAATCAGACGCAGGGGATCAGAGGCGGGGAATCATAGCTGGCGAATTAGAGGAGGGGAATCAAAGTTGGGGAATCAGAGGCGGGGAATCAGATATGGGGAAACAGAGGCGGGGAATCAGAGGCGGGGAAACAGAGGCGGGGAATCATAGGCGGGGAATCAGAGATGGGGAATCAGAGGCGGGGAATCAGAGGCAGGGAATCGGATGCCGGAAATCACAGGCGGGAAATCAGAGCTGGGGAATCAGAGGCGGGGAATCAGAGTTGGGGAATCAGAGGCGGCGAAGCAGATATGGGGAAAATGAGGCGGGGAATCAGATATGGGGAATCAGAGGCGGGGAATCAGATATGGGGAATCAGAGGCTGGGAATCAGAGCGGGGGAAACACAGGCGGGGAATAAGATATGGGGAATCAGAGGTGGGGAATCAGTGGTGGGGAATCAGTGGCAGGGAATCAGAGGCGGGGAATCAGAGGCGGGGATTCAGAGGCAGGGAATCAGACACGGGGAATCAGAGGTGGGGAATCAGAGATGGGGAATCAGAGGCGGGGAATCAGAGGCAGGGAATCAGAGGCGGGCAAACAGAGGCGGGGAATTAGATATGGGGAATCAGAGGTGGGGAATCAGAGGTGGTGAATCAGAGATGGGGAATCACAGGCGGGGAATCAGAGGCAGGGAATGGAACGCGGGGAATCAGAGGCAGGGAATCAGAGCTGGGGAATCAGAGGCGGGGAATCAGATATGGGGAAACAGAGGCGGTGAATCAGAGGCGGGGAAACAGAGGCGGGGAATCAGACATGGGGAATCGGATGCAGGGAATCAGAGGTGGGGAATCAGAGCTGGGGAATCAGAGGCGGGGAATCAGAGTTGGGGCATCAGAGGTGGGGAATTAGATATGGGGAAACAGAGGCGGGGAATCAGAGGCGGGGAAACAGAGGCGGGGAATCAGATATGGGGAATCAGAGGTGGGGAATCAGAGGCAGGGAATCAGATGTGCGGAATCAGAGATGGGGAATCAGAGGCAGGGAATCAGAATCAGAAGCGGGGAATCAGAGGCCGGGAATCAGAGGCCGGGAATCAAATGCTGGGAATAAGAGGCCGGGAATCAGAGGTGGGGAATCAGAGTCCGGGAATCAGAGATGGGGATTCAGAGGCGGGGAATGAGATATGGAGAATCAGAGGCGGGGAATCAGAGGCGGGGAAACAGAGGTGGGGAATCAGATATGGGGAATCAGAGGTGGCGAATCAAAGGCGGTGAATCAGAGATGGGGAATCAGAGGCGGGGAATCAGAGGCAGGGAATCAGATGCGGGGAATCAGAGGCGGGGAATCAGAGCTGGCGAATCAGAGGCGGGGAATCAGAGGTGGGCAATCAGAGCCGGGGAATCAGATATGGGGAATCAGAGGCGGGGAATCAGAGGCGGGGAAACAGAGGCGGGGAATCAGATATGGGCAATCAGAGGTGGGGAATCAGAGGTTGTAAATCAGAGATGGGGAATCAAGGCGGGGAATCAGAGGCAGGGAATCAGACGCGGGGAATCAGAGGCGGGGATTCAGAGCTGGGGAATCAGAGGCGGGGAATCAGAGTTGGGGAATCAGAGGCAGGGAATCAGATAAAGGGGAAACAGAGGCGGGGAATCAGAGGCGGGGAAACAGAGGCGGGGAATCAGATATGGGGAATCGGAAGTGGGGAATCAGGGGCAGGGAATCAGTGGCAGGGAATCAGAGGCGGGGAATCAGATGCGGGGAATCAGAGGCAGGGAATCAGACACGGGGAATCAGAGGCGGGGAATCAGAGATGGGGAATCAGAGGCGGGGAATCAGAGGCAGGGAATCGGACGCCGGGAATCAGAGGCGGGGAATCGGAGCTGGGGAATCAGAGGCGGGGAATCAGAGTTGGGGAATCAGAGGCGGGGAATCAGATATGGGGAAATAGAGGCGGGGAATCAGATATGGGGAATGAGAGGTGTGGAATCAGAGGTTGGGAATCAGAGGCAGGGAATCAGAGGCGGGGAATCAGAGGCGGGGAATCAGATATGGGGAATCAGAGGTGGCGAATCAAAGGCGGTGAAACAGAGATGGGGAATCAGGGCAGGGAATCAGAGGCAGGGAATCAGAGCTGGGGAAACAGAGGCGGGGAATCAGAAATGGGGAATCAGAGGTGGGGAATCAGGGGCGGGGAATCAGTGGCAGGGAATCAGAGCTGGGGAATCAGAGGTGGGGAATCAGAGCTGGGGAAACAGAGGCGGGGAATCAGATATGGGGAATCAGAGGTGGGGAATCAGGGGCGGGGAATCAGTGGCAGGGAATCAGAGGCCGGGAATAAAAGGCGGGGAATCAGAGCTGGGGAATCAGAGGCCGGGAATCAGAGGCAGGGAACAGAGGCGGGGAATCAGATATGGGGAATCAGAGGTGGGGAATTAGAGGTTGCGAATCAGAGGCAGGGAATCAGAGGCGGGGAATCAGAGGCGGGGAATCAGAGGCAGGGAATCGGATGTGCGGAATCAGAGATGGGGAATCAGAGGTGGGGATTCAGAGGTGGTGATCAGTGAAGGGGAATCAGAGGCAGGGAATCAGACGCAGGGAATCAGAGGCGGGGAATCATAGCTGGCGAATTAGAGGAGGGGAATCAAAGTTGGGGAATCAGAGGCGGGGAATCTGATATGGGGAAACAGAGGCGGGGAATCAGAGGCGGGGAAACAGAGGCGGGGAATCATAGGCGGGGAATCAGAGATGGGGAATCAGAGGCGGGGAATCAGAGTCAGGGAATCGGATGCCGGAAATCAGAGGCGGGAAATCAGAGCTGGGGAATCAGAGGCGGGGAATCAGAGTTGGGGAATCAGAGGCGGCGAAGCAGATATGGGGAAAATGAGGCGGGGAATCAGATATGGGGAATCAGAGGCGGGGAATCAGATATGGGGAATCAGAGGCTGGGAATCAGAGCGGGGGAAACAGAGGCGGAGAATAAGATATGGGGAATCAGAGGTGGGGAATCAGTGGTGGGGAATCAGTGGCAGGGAATCAGAGGCGGGGAATCAGAGGCGGGGATTCAGAGGCAGGGAATCAGACACGGGGAATCAGAGGTGGGGAATCAGAGATGGGGAATCAGAGGCGGGGAATCAGAGGCAGGGAATCAGACGCGGGGAATCAGAGGCGGGGAATCAGAGCTGGGGAATCAGAGGTGGGGAATCAGAGTCGGGGAATCAGAGGCAGGGAATCGGATGTGCGGAATCAGAGATGGGGAATAAGAGGTGGGGAATCAGAGGCGGTGAATCAGAGATGGGGAATCAGAGGCGGGGAATCAGAGGCAGGAAATCAGACACGGGGATTCAGAGGCTGGGAATCAGACGGGGGAATCAAAGGCAGGGAATCAGAGCTGGTGAATCAGAGGCAGGGAATCAGAGTTGGGGATTCAGAGGCGGGGAATCAGATATGGGGAAACAGAGGCAGGGAATCAGAGGGGGACAAACAGAGGCGAGGAATTAGATATGTGGAATCAGAGGTGGGGAATCAGAGGTGGTGAATCAGAGATGGGGAATCACAGGCGGGGAATCAGAGGCAGGGAATAGAACGCGGGGAATCAGAGGCAGGGAATCAGAGCTGGGGAATCAGAGGCGGGGAATCAGATATGGGGAAACAGAGGCGGGGAATCAGAGGCGGGGAAACAGAGGCGGGGAATCAGACATGGGGAATCGGATGCGGGGAATCAGAGGTGGGGAATCAGAGCTGGGGAATCAGAGGCGAGGAATCAGAGTTCGGGCATCAGAGGTGGGGAATTAGATATGGGGATACAGAGGCAGGGAATCAGAGGCGGGGAAACAGAGGCGGGGAATCAGATATGGGGAATCAGAGGTGGGGAATCAGAGGCAGGGAATCAGATGTGCGGAATCAGAGATGGGGAATCAGAGGCAGGGAATCAGAATCAGAAGCGGGGAATTAGAGGCCGGGAATCAGAGGCCGGGAATCAGATGCTGGGAATAAGAGGCCGGGAATCAGAGGTGGGGAATCAGAGTCCGGGAATCAGAGATGGGGATTCAGAGGCGGGGAATGAGATATGGAGAATCAGAGGCGGGGAATCAGAGGCGGGGACACAGAGGTGGGGAATCAGATATGGGGAATCAGAGGTGGCGAATCAAAGGCGGTGAATCAGAGATGGGGAAACAGAGGCGGGGAATCAGAGGCAGGGAATCAGACGCGGGGAATCAGAGGCAGGGATTCAGAGCTGGGGAATCAGAGGTGGGGAATCAGGGGCGGGGAATCAGTGGCAGGGAATCAGAGGCCGGGAATAAAAGGCGGGGAATCAGAGCTGGGGAATCAGAGGCCGGGAATCAGAGGCAGGGAAACAGAGGCGGGGAATCAGATATGGGGAATCAGAGGTGGGGAATTAGAGGTTGCGAATCAGAGGCAGGGAATCAGAGGCGGGGAATCAGAGGCGGGGAATCAGAGGCAGGGAATCGGATGTGCGGAATCAGAGATGTGGAATCTGAGGTGGGGATTCAGAGGTGGTGAATCAGAGAAGGGGAATCAGAGGCAGGGAATCAGACGCAGGGGATCAGAGGCGGGGAATCATAGCTGGCGAATTAGAGGAGGGGAATCAAAGTTGGGGAATCAGAGGCGGGGAATCAGATATGGGGAAACAGAGGCGGGGAATCAGAGGCGGGGAAACAGAGGCGGGGAATCATAGGCGGGGAATCAGAGATGGGGAATCAGAGGCGGGGAATCAGAGGCAGGGAATCGGATGCCGGAAATCACAGGCGGGAAATCAGAGCTGGGGAATCAGAGGCGGGGAATCAGAGTTGGGGAATCAGAGGCGGCGAAGCAGATATGGGGAAAATGAGGCGGGGAATCAGATATGGGGAATCAGAGGCGGGGAATCAGATATGGGGAATCAGAGGCTGGGAATCAGAGCGGGGGAAACACAGGCGGGGAATAAGATATGGGGAATCAGAGGTGGGGAATCAGTGGTGGGGAATCAGTGGCAGGGAATCAGAGGCGGGGAATCAGAGGCGGGGATTCAGAGGCAGGGAATCAGACACGGGGAATCAGAGGTGGGGAATCAGAGATGGGGAATCAGAGGCGGGGAATCAGAGGCAGGGAATCAGAGGCGGGCAAACAGAGGCGGGGAATTAGATATGGGGAATCAGAGGTGGGGAATCAGAGGTGGTGAATCAGAGATGGGGAATCACAGGCGGGGAATCAGAGGCAGGGAATGGAACGCGGGGAATCAGAGGCAGGGAATCAGAGCTGGGGAATCAGAGGCGGGGAATCAGATATGGGGAAACAGAGGCGGTGAATCAGAGGCGGGGAAACAGAGGCGGGGAATCAGACATGGGGAATCGGATGCAGGGAATCAGAGGTGGGGAATCAGAGCTGGGGAATCAAAGGCGGGGAATCAGAGTTGGGGCATCAGAGGTGGGGAATATGATATGGGGAAACAGAGGCGGGGAATCAGAGGCGGGGAAACAGAGGCGGGGAATCAGATATGGGGAATCAGAGGTGGGGAATCAGAGGCAGGGAATCAGATGTGCGGAATCAGAGATGGGGAATCAGAGGCAGTGAATCAGAATCAGAAGCGGGGAATCAGAGGCCGGGAATCAGAGGCCGGGAATCAAATGCTGGGAATAAGAGGCCGGGAATCAGAGGTGGGGAATCAGAGTCCGGGAATCAGAGATGGGGATTCAGAGGCGGGGAATGAGATATGGAGAATCAGAGGCGGAGAATCAGAGGCGGGGAAACAGAGGTGGGGAATCAGATATGGGGAATCAGAGGTGGCGAATCAAAGGCGGTGAATCAGAGATGGGGAATCAGAGGCGGGGAATCAGAGGCAGGGAATCAGATGCGGGGAATCAGAGGCGGGGAATCAGAGCTGGCCAATCAGAGGCGGGGAATCAGAGGTGGGCAATCAGAGCCGGGGAATCAGATATGGGGAATCAGAGGCGGGGAATCAGAGGCGGGGAAACAGAGGCGGGGAATCAGATATGGGGAATCAGAGGTGGGGAATCAGAGGTTGTAAATCAGAGATGGGGAATCAAGGCGGGGAATCAGAGGCAGGGAATCAGACGCGGGGAATCAGAGGCGGGGATTCAGAGCTGGGGAATCAGAGGCGGGGAATCAGAGTTGGGGAATCAGAGGCAGGGAATCAGATAAAGGGGAAACAGAGGCAGGGAATCAGAGGCGGGGAAACAGAGGCGGGGAATCAGATATGGGGAATCAGAAGTGGGGAATCAGGGGCAGGGAATCAGTGGCAGGGAATCAGAGGCGGGGAATCAGAGGCGGGGAATCAGAGGCAGGGAATCAGACACGGGGAATCAGAGGCGGGGAATCAGAGATGGGGAATCAGAGGCGGGGAATCAGAGGCAGGGAATCGGACGCCGGGAATCAGAGGCGGGGAATCAGAGCTGGGGAATCAGGGGCGGGGAATCAGAGTTGGGGAATCAGAGGCGGGGAATCAGATATGGGGAAATAGAGGCGGGGAATCAGATATGGGGAATGAGAGGTGTGGAATCAGAGGTTGGGAATCAGAGGCAGGGAATCAGAGGCGGGGAATCAGAGGCGGGGAATCAGATATGGGGAATCAGAGGTGGCGAATCAAAGGCGGTGAAACAGAGATGGGGAATCAGGGCAGGGAATCAGAGGCAGGGAATCAGAGCTGGGGAAACAGAGGCGGGGAATCAGAAATGGGGAATCAGAGGTGGGGAATCAGGGGCGGGGAATCAGTGGCAGGGAATCAGATATGGGGAATCAGAGGCTGGGAATCAGAGCGGGGGAAACAGAGGCGGAGAATAAGATATGGGGAATCAGAGGTGGGGAATCAGTGGTGGGGAATCAGTGGCAGGGAATCAGAGGCGGGGAATCAGAGGCGGGGATTCAGAGGCAGGGAATCAGACACGGGGAATCAGAGGTGGGGAATCAGAGATGGGGAATCAGAGGCGGGGAATCAGAGGCAGGGAATCAGACGCGGGGAATCAGAGGCGGGGAATCAGAGCTGGGGAATCAGAGGTGGGGAATCAGAGTCGGGGAATCAGAGGCAGGGAATCGGATGTGCGGAATCAGAGATGGGGAATAAGAGGTGGGGAATCAGAGGCGGTGAATCAGAGATGGGGAATCAGAGGCGGGGAATCAGAGGCAGGAAATCAGACACGGGGATTCAGAGGCTGGGAATCAGACGGGGGAATCAAAGGCAGGCAATCAGAGCTGGTGAATCAGAGGCAGGGAATCAGAGTTGGGGATTCAGAGGCGGGGAATCAGATATGGGGAAACAGAGGCAGGGAATCAGAGGGGGACAAACAGAGGCGAGGAATTAGATATGTGGAATCAGAGGTGGGGAATCAGAGGTGGTGAATCAGAGATGGGGAATCACAGGCGGGGAATCAGAGGCAGGGAATAGAACGCGGGGAATCAGAGGCAGGGAATCAGAGCTGGGGAATCAGAGGCGGGGAATCAGATATGGGGAAACAGAGGCGGGGAATCAGAGGCGGGGAAACAGAGGCGGGGAATCAGACATGGGGAATCGGATGCGGGGAATCAGAGGTGGGGAATCAGAGCTGGGGAATCAGAGGCGGGGAATCAGAGTTCGGGCATCAGAGGTGGGGAATTAGATATGGGGATACAGAGGCAGGGAATCAGAGGCGGGGAAACAGAGGCGGGGAATCAGATATGGGGAATCAGAGGTGGGGAATCAGAGGCAGGGAATCAGATGTGCGGAATCAGAGATGGGGAATCAGAGGCAGGGAATCAGAATCAGAATCGGGGAATTAGAGGCCGGGAATCAGAGGCCGGGAATCAGATGCTGGGAATAAGAGGCCGGGAATCAGAGGTGGGGAATCAGAGTCCGGGAATCAGAGATGGGGATTCAGAGGCGGGGAATGAGATATGGAGAATCAGAGGCGGGGAATCAGAGGCGGGGACACAGAGGTGGGGAATCAGATATGGGGAATCAGAGGTGGCGAATCAAAGGCGGTGAATCAGAGATGGGGAAACAGAGGCGGGGAATCAGAGGCAGGGAATCAGACGCGGGGAATCAGAGGCAGGTATTCAGAGCTGGGGAATCAGAGGTGGGGAATCAGGGGCGGGGAATCAGTGGCAGGGAATCAGAGGCCGGGAATAAAAGGCGGGGAATCAGAGCTGGGGAATCAGAGGCCGGGAATCAGAGGCAGGGAAACAGAGACGGGGAATCAGATATGGGGAATCAGAGGTGGGGAATTAGAGGTTGCGAATCAGAGGCAGGGAATCAGAGGCGGGGAATCAGAGGCGGGGAATCAGAGGCAGGGAATCGGATGTGCGGAATCAGAGATGGGGAATCAGAGGTGGGGATTCAGAGGTGGTGAATCAGAGAAGGGGAATCAGAGGCAGGGAATCAGACGCAGGGGATCAGAGGCGGGGAATCATAGCTGGCGAATTAGAGGAGGGGAATCAAAGTTGGGGAATCAGAGGCGGGGAATCAGATATGGGGAAACAGAGGCGGGGAATCAGAGGCGGGGAAACAGAGGCGGGGAATCATAGGCGGGGAATCAGAGATGGGGAATCAGAGGCGGGGAATCAGAGGCAGGGAATCGGATGCCGGAAATCACAGGCGGGAAATCAGAGCTGGGGAATCAGAGGCGGGGAATCAGAGTTGGGGAATCAGAGGCGGCGAAGCAGATATGGGGAAAATGAGGCGGGGAATCAGATATGGGGAATCAGAGGCGGGGAATCAGATATGGGGAATCAGAGGCTGGGAATCAGAGCGGGGGAAACACAGGCGGGGAATAAGATATGGGGAATCAGAGGTGGGGAATCAGTGGTGGGGAATCAGTGGCAGGGAATCAGAGGCGGGGAATCAGAGGCGGGGATTCAGAGGCAGGGAATCAGACACGGGGAATCAGAGGTGGGGAATTAGAGATGGGGAATCAGAGGCGGGGAATCAGAGGCAGGGAATCAGAGGCGGGCAAACAGAGGCGGGGAATTAGATATGGGGAATCAGAGGTGGGGAATCAGAGGTGGTGAATCAGAGATGGGGAATCACAGGCGGGGAATCAGAGGCAGGGAATGGAACGCGGGGAATCAGAGGCAGGGAATCAGAGCTGGGGAATCAGAGGCAGGGAATCAGATATGGGGAAACAGAGGCGGTGAATCAGAGGCGGGGAAACAGAGGCGGGGAATCAGACATGGGGAATCGGATGCAGGGAATCAGAGGTGGGGAATCAGAGCTGGGGAATCAAAGGCGGGGAATCAGAGTTGGGGCATCAGAGGTGGGGAATAAGATATGGGGAAACAGAGGCGGGGAATCAGAGGCGGGGAAACAGAGGCGGGGAATCAGATATGGGGAATCAGAGGTGGGGAATCAGAGGCAGGGAATCAGATGTGCGGAATCAGAGATGGGGAATCAGAGGCAGGGAATCAGAATCAGAAGCGGGGAATCAGAGGCCGGGAATCAGAGGCCGGGAATCAAATGCTGGGAATAAGAGGCCGGGAATCAGAGGTGGGGAATCAGAGTCCGGGAATCAGAGATGGGGATTCAGAGGCGGGGAATGAGATATGGAGAATCAGAGGCGGAGAATCAGAGGCGGGGAAACAGAGGTGGGGAATCAGATATGGGGAATCAGAGGTGGCGAATCAAAGGCGGTGAATCAGAGATGGGGAATCAGAGGCGGGGAATCAGAGGCAGGGAATCAGATGCGGGGAATCAGAGGCGGGGAATCAGAGCTGGCGAATCAGAGGCGGGGAATCAGAGGTGGGCAATCAGAGCCAGGGAATCAGATATGGGGAATCAGAGGCGGGGAATCAGAGGCGGGGAAACAGAGGCGGGGAATCAGATATGGGGAATCAGAGGTGGGGAATCAGAGGTTGTAAATCAGAGATGGGGAATCAAGGCGGGGAATCAGAGGCAAGGAATCAGACGCGGGGAATCAGAGGCGGGGATTCAGAGCTGGGGAATCAGAGGCGGGGAATCAGAGTTGGGGAATCAGAGGCAGGGAATCAGATAAAGGGAAAACAGAGGCGGGGAATCAGAGGCGGGGAAACAGAGGCGGGGAATCAGATATGGGGAATCAGAAGTGGGGAATCAGGGGCAGGGAATCAGTGGCAGGGAATCAGAGGCGGGGTATCAGAGGCGGGGAATCAGAGGCAGGGAATCAGACACGGGGAATCAGAGGCGGGGAATCAGAGATGGGGAATCAGAGGCGGGGAATCAGAGGCAGGGAATCGGACGCCGGGAATCAGAGGCGGGGAATCAGAGCTGGGGAATCAGAGGCGGGGAATCAGAGTTGGGGAATCAGAGGCGGGGAATCAGATATGGGGAAATAGAGGCGGGGAATCAGATATGGGGAATGAGAGGTGTGGAATCAGAGGTTGGGAATCAGAGGCAGGGAATCAGAGGCGGGGAATCAGAGGCGGGGAATCAGATATGGGGAATCAGAGGTGGCGAATCAAAGGCGGTGAAACAGAGATGGGGAATCAGGGCAGGGAATCAGAGGCAGGGAATCAGAGCTGGGGAAACAGAGGCGGGGAATCAGAAATGGGGAATCAGAGGTGGGGAATCAGGGGCGGGGAATCAGTGGCAGGGAATCAGAGCTGGGGAATCAGAGGTGGGGAATCAGAGCTGGGGAAACAGAGGCGGGGAATCAGATATGGGGAATCAGAGGTGGGGAATCAGGGGCGGGGAATCAGTGGCAGGGAATCAGAGGCCGGGAATAAAAGGCGGGGAATCAGAGCTGGGGAATCAGAGGCCGGGAATCAGAGGCAGGGAAACAGAGGCGGGGAATCAGATATGGGAAATCAGAGGTGGGGAATTAGAGGTTGCGAATCAGAGGCAGGGAATCAGAGGCGGGGAATCAGAGGCGGGGAATCAGAGGCAGGGAATCCGATGTGCGAAATCAGAGATGGGGAATCAGAGGTGGGGATTCAGAGGTGGTGATCAGAGAAGGGGAATCAGAGGCAGGGAATCAGACGCAGGGAATCAGAGGCGGGGAATCATAGCTGGCGAATTAGAGGAGGGGAATCAAAGTTGGGGAATCAGAGGCGGGGAATCAGATATGGGGAAACAGAGGCGGGGAATCAGTGGCGGGGAAACAGAGGCGGGGAATCATAGGCGGGGAATCAGAGATGGGGAATGAGAGGCGGGGAATCAGAGGCAGGGAATCGGATGCCGGAAATCAGAGGCGGGAAATCAGAGCTGGGGAATCAGAGGCGGGGAATCAGAGTTGGGGAATCAGAGGCGGCGAAGCAGATATGGGGAAAATGAGGCGGGGAATCAGATATGGGGAATCAGAGGCGGGGAATCAGATATGGGGAATCAGAGGCTGGGAATCAGAGCGGGGGAAACAGAGGCGGAGAATAAGATATGGGGAATCAGAGGTGGGGAATCAGTGGTGGGGAATCAGTGGCAGGGAATCAGAGGCGGGGAATCAGAGGCGGGGATTCAGAGGCAGGGAATCAGACACGGGGAATCAGAGGTGGGGAATCAGAGATGGGGAATATGAGGCGGGGAATCAGAGGCAGGGAATCAGACGCGGGGAATCAGAGGCGGGGAATCAGAGCTGGGGAATCAGAGGTGGGGAATCAGAGTCGGGGAATCAGAGGCAGGGAATCGGATGTGCGGAATCAGAGATGGGGAATAAGAGGTGGGGAATCAGAGGTGGTGAATCAGAGATGGGGAATCAGAGGCGGGGAATCAGAGGCAGGAAATCAGACACGGGGATTCAGAGGCTGGGAATCAGACGGGGGAATCAAAGGCGGGGAATCAGAGCTGGTGAATCAGAGGCAGGGAATCAGAGTTGGGGATTCAGAGGCGGGGAATCAGATATGGGGAAACAGAGGCAGGGAATCAGAGGGGGACAAACAGAGGCGGGGAATTAGATATGTGGAATCAGAGGTGGGGAATCAGAGGTGGTGAATCAGAGATGGGGAATCACAGGCGGGGAATCAGAGGCAGGGAATAGAACGCGGGGAATCAGAGGCAGGGAATCAGAGCTGGGGAATCAGAGGCGGGGAATCAGATGCGGGGAATCAGATATGGGGAAACAGAGGCGGGGAATCAGAGGCGGGGAAACAGAGGCGGGGAATCAGACATGGGGAATCGGATGCGGGGAATCAGAGGTGGGGAATCAGAGCTGGGGAATCAGAGGCGGGGAATCAGAGTTGGGGCATCAGAGGTGGGGAATTAGATATGGGGATACAGAGGCGGGGAATCAGAGGCGGGGAAACAGAGGCGGGGAATCAGATATGGGGAATCAGAGGTGGGGAATCAGAGGCAGGGAATCAGATGTGCGGAATCAGAGATGGGGAATCAGAGGCAGGGAATCAGAATCAGAAGCGGGGAATTAGAGGCCGGGAATCAGAGGCCGGGAATCAGATGCTGGGAATAAGAGGCCGGGAATCAGAGGTGGGGAATCAGAGTCCGGGAATCAGAGATGGGGATTCAGAGGCGGGGAATGAGATATGGAGAATCAGAGGCGGGGAATCAGAGATGGGGAAACAGAGGCGGGGAATCAGAGGCGTGGAAACAGAGGTGGGGAATCACATATGGGGAATCAGAGGCGGGGAAACAGAGGCAGGGAATCAGATATGGGGAATCAGAGGCGAGGAATCAGAAGTGGGGAATCATAGGCAGGGAATCGGATGTGCGGAATCAGAGATGGGGAATCAGAGGCCGGGAATCAGAGGTGGTGAACCAGAGATGGGGAATCAGAGGCGGTGAATCAGAGGCAGGGAATCAGACGCGGGGAATCAGAGGTGGGCAATCAGAGGCGGGGAATCAGATATGGGGAATCAGAGGCGGGGAATCAGAGGCGGGGAAACAGATGCGGGGAATCAGATATGGGGAATCAGAGGTGGGGCATCAGAGGTTGTGAATCACAGATGGGGAATCAGAGGCGGGGAATCAGAGGCAGGGAATCAGACGCGGGGAATCAGAGGCGGGGATTCAGAGCTGGGGAATCAGAGGCGGGGAATCAGAGTTGGGGAATCAGAGGCAGGGAATCAGAGGCAGGAAAACAGAGGCGGGGAATCAGATATGGGGAATCAGAGGTGGGGAATCAGGGGCAGGGAATCAGTGGCAGGGAATCAGACGCGGGGAATCAGAGTCGGGGAATCAGAGGCAGGGAATCAGACACGGGGAATCAGAGGCGGGGAATCAGAGATGGGGAATCAGAGGCGGGGAATCAGAGGCAGGGAATCGGATGCCGGGAATCAGAGGCGGGAAATCAGAGGCAGGGAATCAGAGGCGGGCAAACAGAGGCGGGGAATTAGATATGGGGAATCAGAGGTGGGGAATCAGAGGTGGTGAATCAGAGATGGGGAATCACAGGCGGGGAATCAGAGGCAGGGAATGGAAAGCGGGGAATCAGAGGCAGGGAATCAGAGCTGGGGAATCAGAGGCGGGGAATCAGATATGGGGAAACAGAGGCGGTGAATCAGAGGCGGGGAAACAGAGGCGGGGAATCAGACATGGGGAATCGGATGCAGGGAATCAGAGGTGGGGAATCAGAGCTGGGGAATCAAAGGCGGGGAATCAGAGTTGGGGCATCAGAGGTGGGGAATAAGATATGGGGAAACAGAGGCGGGGAATCAGTGGCGGGGAAACAGAGGCGGGGAATCAGATATGGGGAATCAGAGGTGGGGAATCAGAGGCAGGGAATCAGATGTGCGGAATCAGAGATGGGGAATCAGAGGCAGGGAATCAGAATCAGAAGCGGGGAATCAGAGGCCGGGAATCAGAGGCCGGGAATCAAATGCTGGGAATAAGAGGCCGGGAATCAGAGGTGGGGAATCAGAGTCCGGGAATCAGAGATGGGGATTCAGAGGCGGGGAATGAGATATGGAGAATCAGAGGCGGAGAATCAGAGGCGGGGAAACAGAGGTGGGGAATCAGATATGGGGAATCAGAGGTGGCGAATCAAAGGCGGTGAATCAGAGATGGGGAATCAGAGGCGGGGAATCAGAGGCAGGGAATCAGATGCGGGGAATCAGAGGCGGGGAATCAGAGCTGGCGAATCAGAGGCGGGGAATCAGAGGTGGGCAATCAGAGCCGGGGAATCAGATATGGGGAATCAGAGGCGGGGAATCAGAGGCGGGGAAACAGAGGCGGGGAATCAGATATGGGGAATCAGAGGTGGGGAATCAGAGGTTGTAAATCAGAGATGGGGAATCAAGGCGGGGAATCAGAGGCAGGGAATCAGACGCGGGGAATCAGAGGCGGGGATTCAGAGCTGGGGAATCAGAGGCGGGGAATCAGAGTTGGGGAATCAGAGGCAGGGAATCAGATAAAGGGGAAACAGAGGCGGGGAATCAGAGGCGGGGAAACAGAGGCGGGGAATCAGATATGGGGAATCAGAAGTGGGGAATCAGGGGCAGGGAATCAGTGGCAGGGAATCAGAGGCGGGGAATCAGAGGCGGGGAATCAGAGGCAGGGAATCAGACACGGGGAATCAGAGGCGGGGAATCAGAGATGGGGAATCAGAGGCGGGGAATCAGAGGCAGGGAATCGGACGCCGGGAATCAGAGGCGGGGAATCAGAGCTGGGGAATCAGAGGCGGGGAATCAGAGTTGGGGAATCAGAGGCGGGGAATCAGATATGGGGAAATAGAGGCGGGGAATCAGATATGGGGAATGAGAGGTGTGGAATCAGAGGTTGGGAATCAGAGGCAGGGAATCAGAGGCGGGGAATCAGAGGCGGGGAATCAGATATGGGGAATCAGAGGTGGCGAATCAAAGGCGGTGAAACAGAGATGGGGAATCAGGGCAGCGAATCAGAGGCAGGGAATCAGAGCTGGGGAAACAGAGGCGGGGAATCAGAAATGGGGAATCAGAGGTGGGGAATCAGGGGCGGGGAATCAGTGGCAGGGAATCAGAGCTGGGGAATCAGAGGTGGGGAATCAGAGCTGGGGAAACAGAGGCGGGGAATCAGATATGGGGAATCAGAGGTGGGGAATCAGGGGCGGGGAATCAGTGGCAGGGAATCAGAGGCCGGGAATAAAAGGCGGGGAATCAGAGCTGGGGAATCAGAGGCCGGGAATCAGAGGCAGGGAAACAGAGGCGGGGAATCAGATATGGGAAATCAGAGGTGGGGAATTAGAGGTTGCGAATCAGAGGCAGGGAATCAGAGGCGGGGAAACAGAGGCGGGGAATCAGAGGCAGGGAATCGGATGTGCGAAATCAGAGATGGGGAATCAGAGGTGGGGATTCAGAGGTGGTGATCAGAGAAGGGGAATCAGAGGCAGGGAATCAGACGCAGGGAATCAGAGGCGGGGAATCATAGCTGGCGAATTAGAGGAGGGGAATCAAAGTTGGGGACTCAGAGGCGGGGAATCAGATATGGGGAAACAGAGGCGGGGAATCAGTGGCGGGGAAACAGAGGCGGGGAATCATAGGCGGGGAATCAGAGATGGGGAATGAGAGGCGGGGAATCAGAGGCAGGGAATCGGATGCCGGAAATCAGAGGCGGGAAATCAGAGCTGGGGAATCAGAGGCGGGGAATCAGAGTTGGGGAATCAGAGGCGGCGAAGCAGATATGGGGAAAATGAGGCGGGGAATCAGATATGGGGAATCAGAGGCGGGCAATCAGATATGGGGAATCAGAGGCTGGGAATCAGAGCGGGGGAAACAGAGGCGGAGAATAAGATATGGGGAATCAGAGGTGGGGAATCAGTGGTGGGGAATCAGTGGCAGGGAATCAGAGGCGGGGAATCAGAGGCGGGGATTCAGAGGCAGGGAATCAGACACGGGGAATCAGAGGTGGGGAATCAGAGATGGGGAATATGAGGCGGGGAATCAGAGGCAGGGAATCAGACGCGGGGAATCAGAGGCGGGGAATCAGAGCTGGGGAATCAGAGGTGGGGAATCAGAGTCGGGGAATCAGAGGCAGGGAATCGGATGTGCGGAATCAGAGATGGGGAATAAGAGGTGGGGAATCAGAGGCGGTGAATCAGAGATGGGGAATCAGAGGCGGGGAATCAGAGGCAGGAAATCAGACACGGGGATTCAGAGGCTGGGAATCAGACGGGGGAATCAAAGGCGGGGAATCAGAGCTGGTGAATCAGAGGCAGGGAATCAGAGTTGGGGATTCAGAGGCGGGGAATCAGATATGGGGAAACAGAGGCAGGGAATCAGAGGTGGACAAACAGAGGCGGGGAATTAGATATGTGGAATCAGAGGTGGGGAATCAGAGGTGGTGAATCAGAGATGGGGAATCACAGGCGGGGAATCAGAGGCAGGGAACAGAACGTGGGGAATCAGAGGCAGGGAATCAGAGCTGGGGAATCAGAGGCGGGGAATCAGATATGGGGAAACAGAGGCGGGGAATCAGAGGCGGGGAAACAGAGGCGGGGAATCAGACATGGGGAATCGGATGCGGGGAATCAGAGGTGGGGAATCAGAGCTGGGGAATCAGAGGCGGGGAATCAGAGTTGGGGCATCAGAGGTGGGGAATTAGATATGGGGATACAGAGGCGGGGAATCAGAGGCGGGGAAACAGAGGCGGGGAATCAGATATGGGGAATCAGAGGTGGGGAATCAGAGGCAGGGAATCAGATGTGCGGAATCAGAGATGGGGAATCAGAGGCAGGGAATCAGAATCAGAAGCGGGGAATTAGAGGCCGGGAATCAGAGGCCGGGAATCAGATGCTGGGAATAAGAGGCCGGGAATCAGAGGTGGGGAATCAGAGTCCGGGAATCAGAGATGGGGATTCAGAGGCGGGGAATGAGATATGGAGAATCAGAGGCGGGGAATCAGAGATGGGGAAACAGAGGCGGGGAATCAGAGGCGTGGAAACAGAGGTGGGGAATCACATATGGGGAATCAGAGGCGGGGAAACAGAGGCAGGGAATCAGATATGGGGAATCAGAGGCGAGGAATCAGAGGTGGGGAATCATAGGCAGGGAATCGGATGTGCGGAATCAGAGATGGGGAATCAGAGGCCGGGAATCAGAGGTGGTGAACCAGAGATGGGGAATCAGAGGCGGTGAATCAGAGGCAGGGAATCAGACGGGGGGAATCAGAGGTGGGCAATCAGAGGCGGGGAATCAGATATGGGGAATCAGAGGCGGGGAATCAGAGGCGGGGAAACAGAGGCGGGGAATCAGATATGGGGAATCAGAGGTGGGGCATCAGAGGTTGTGAATCACAGATGGGGAATCAGAGGCGGGGAATCAGAGGCAGGGAATCAGACACGGGGAATCAGAGGCGGGGATTCAGAGCTGGGGAATCAGAGGCGGGGAATCAGAGTTGGGGAATCAGAGGCAGGGAATCAGAGGCAGGAAAACAGAGGCGGGGAATCAGATATGGGGAATCAGAGGTGGGGAATCAGGGGCAGGGAATCAGTGGCAGGGAATCAGACGCGGGGAATCAGAGTCGGGGAATCAGAGGCAGGGAATCAGACACGGGGAATCAGAGGCGGGGAATCAGAGATGGGGAATCAGAGGCGGGGAATCAGAGGCAGGGAATCGGATGCCGGGAATCAGAGGCGGGAAATCAGAGCTGGGGAATCAGAGGCGGGGAATCAGAGTTGGGGAATCAGAGGCGGCGAAGCAGATATGGGGAAATAGAGGCGGGGAATCAGATATGGGGAATCAGAGGCAGGGAATCAGATATGGGGAATCAGAGGCGGGGAATCAGAGGGGGGGAAACAGAGGCGGGGAATAAGATATGGGGAATCAGAGGTGGGGAATCAGGGGCGAGGAATCAGTGGCAGGGAATCAGAGGCGGGGAATCAGAGGCGGGGAATCAGAGGCAGGGAATCAGACACGGGGAATCAGAGATGGGGAATCAGAGATGGGGAATCAGAGGCGGGGAATCAGAGGCAGGGAATCAGACGCGGGGAATCAGAGGCGGGGAATCAGAGCTGGGGAATCAGAGGCGGGGAATCAGAGGCAGGGAATCAGACGCGGGGAATCAGAGGCGGGGAATCAGAGCTGGGGAATCAGAGGTGGGGAATCAGAGTCGGGGAATCAGAGGCAGGGAATCGGATGTGCGGAATCAGAAATGGGGAATCAGAGGTGGGGAATCAGAGGCGGTGAATCAGAGATGGGGAATCAGAGGCGGGGAATCTGAGGCAGGAAATCTGACACGGGGATTCAGAGGCTGGGAATCAGACGGGGGGAATCAAAGGCGGGGAATCAGAGCTGGTGAATCAGAGGCAGGGAATCAGAGTTGGGGATTCAGAGGCGGGGAATCAGATATGGGGAAACAGAGGCGGGGAATCAGAGGCGGGCAAACAGAGGCGGGGTATTAGATATGGGGAATCAGAGGTGGGGAATCAGAGGTGGTGAATCAGAGATGGGGAATCACAGGCGGGGAATCAGAGGCAGGGAATAGAACGCGGGGAATCAGAGGCAGGGAATCAGAGCTGGGGAATCAGAGGCGGGGAATCAGATATGGGGAAACAGAGGCGGGGAATCAGAGGCGGGGAAACAGAGGCGGGGAATCAGACATGGGGAATCGGATGCGGGGAATCAGAGGCGGGGAATCAGAGCTGGGGAATCAGAGGCGGGGAATCAGAGTTGGGGCATCAGAGGTGGGGAATTAGATATGGGGAAACAGAGGCGGGGAATCAGAGGCGGGGAAACAGAGGCGGGGAATCAGATATGGGGAATCAGAGGTGGGGAATCAGAGGCAGGGATTCAGATGTGCGGAATCAGAGATGGGGAATCAGAGGCAGGGTATCAGAATCAGAAGCGGGGAATCAGAGGCCGGGAATCAGAGGCCGGGAATCAGATGCTGGGAATAAGAGGCCAGGAATCAGAGGTGGGGAATCAGAGTCAGGGAATCAGAGATGGGGATTCAGAGGCGGGGAATGAGATATGGAGAATCAGAGGCGGGGAATCAGAGGCGGGGAAACAGAGGTGGGGATTCAGATATGGGTAATCAGAGGTGTCGAATCAAAGGCGGTGAATCAGAGATGGGGAATCAGAGGCGGGGAATCAGAGGCAGGGAATCAGATGCGGGGATTCAGAGGCGGGGAATCAGAGCTGGCGAATCAGAGGCGGGGAATCAGAGGTGGGCAATCAGAGCCGGGGAATCAGATATGGGGAATCAGAGGCGGGGAATCAGAGGCGGGGAAACAGAGGCGGGGATTCAGATATGGGGAATCAGAGTGGGGAATCAGAGGTTGTGAATCAGAGATGGGGAATCAAGGCGCGGAATCAGAGGCAGGGAATCAGACGCGGGGAATCAGAGGCGGGGATTCAGAGCTGGGGAATCAGAGGCGGGGAATCAGAGTTGGGGAATCAGAGGCAGTGAATCAGATATGGGGAATCAGAGGCGGGGAATCAGAGGCGGGGAAACAGAGGCGGGGAATCAGATATGGGGAATCAGAGGTGGGGAATCAGGGGCAGGGAATCAGTGGCAGGGAATCAGAGGCGGGGAATCAGAGGCGGGGAATCAGAGGCAGGGAATCAGACACGGGGAATCAGAGGCGGGGAATCAGAGATGGGGAATCAGAGGCGGGGAATCAGAGGCAGGGAATCGGACGCCTGGAATCAGAGGCGGGGAATCAGAGCTGGGGAATCAGAGGCGGGGAATCAGAGTTGGGTAATCAGAGGCGGGGAATCAGATATGGGGAAATAGAGGCGGGGAATCAGATATGGGGAATCAGAGGTGTGGAATCAGAGGTTGGGAATCAGAGGCAGGGAATCAGAGGCGGGGAAACAGAGGCGGGGAATCAGATATGGGGAATCAGATGTGGCGAATCAAAGGCGGTGAAACAGAGATGGGGAATCAGGGCAGGGAATCTGCGGCAGGGAATCAGAGCTGGGGAAACAGAGGCGGGGAATCAGATATGGGGAATCAGAGGTGGGGAATCAGGGGCGGGGAATCAGTGGCAGGGAATCAGAGCTGGGGAATCACAGGTGGGGAATCAGAGCTGGGGAAACAGAGGCGGGGAATCAGATATGGGGAATCAGAGGTGGGGAATCAGGGGCGGGGAATCAGTGGCAGGGAATCAGAGGCCGGGAATAAAAGGCGGTGTATCAGAGCTGGGGAATCAGAGGCGGGGAATCAGAGTTGGGGAATCAGAGGAGGGGAATCAGATATTGGGAAACAGAGGCCGGGATTCAGAGGCAGGGAAACAGAGGCGGGGAATCAGATATGGGGAATCAGAGGTGGGGAATTAGAGGTTGCGAATCAGAGGCGGGGAATCAGAGGCGGGGAATCAGAGGCAGGGAATCGGACGTGCGGAATCAGAGATGGGGAATCAGAGGTGGGAATTCAGAGGTGGTGAATCAGAGAAGGGGAATCAGAGGCGGGGAATCAGAGGCGGGGAAACAGAGGCGGGGAATCAGAGGCGGGGAATCAGAGGTGGGGAATCAGGGGCAGGGAATCAGTGGCAGGGAATCAGACGAGGGGAATCAGAGGCGGGGAATCAGAGGCAGTGTATCAGACACGGGGAATCAGAGGCGGGGAATCAGAGGCAGGGAATCGGATGCCGGAAATCAGAGGCGTGAAATCAGAGCTGGGGAATCAGAGGCGGGGAATCCGAGTTGGGGAATCAGATGCGGCGAAGCAGATATGGGGAAATAGAGGCGGGGAATCAGATATGGGGAATCAGAGGCGGGGAATCAGATATGGGGAATCATAGGCTGGGAATCAGAGGGGGGAAACAGAGGCGGGGAATAAGATATGGGGAATCAGAGGTGGGGAATCAGGGGCGGGTAATCAGTGGCAGGGAATCAGAGGCGGGGAATCAGAGGCGGGGATTCAGAGGCAGGGAATCAGACACGGGGAATCAGAGGTGGGGAATCAGAGATGGGGAATCAGAGGCGGGGAATCAGAGGCAGGGAATCAGACGTGGGGAATCAGAGTCGGGGAATCAGAGCTGGGGAATCAGAGGTGGGGAATCAGAGTCGGGGAATCAGAGGCAGGGAATCGGATGTGCGGAATCAGAGATGGGGAATCAGAGGTGGGGAATCAGAGGCGGTGAATCAGAGATGGGGAATCAGAGGCGGGGAATCAGAGGCAGGAAATCAGACACGGGGATTCAGAGGCTGGGAATCAGACGGGGGGAATCAAAGGCGGGGAATCAGAGCTGGTGAATCAGAGGCAGGGAATCAGAGTTGGGGATTCAGAGGCGGGGAATCAGATATGGGGAAACAGAGGCGGGGAATCAGAGGCGGGCAAACAGAGGCGGGGAATTAGATATGTGGAATCAGAGGTGGGGAATCAGAGGTGGTGAATCAGAGATGGGGAATCACAGGCGGGGAATCAGAGGCAGGGAATAGAACGCGGGGAATCAGAGGCAGGGAATCAGAGCTGGGGAATCAGAGGCAGGGAATCAGATATGGGGAAACAGAGGCGGGGAATCAGAGGCAGGGAAACAGAGGCGGGGAATCAGACATGGGGAATCGGATGTGGGGAATCAGAGGTGGGGAATCAGAGCTGGGGAATGAGAGGCGGGGAATCAGAGTTGGGGCATCAGAGGTGGGGAATTAGATATGGGGAAACAGAGGCGGGGAATCAGAACGGGGAAACAGAGGCGGGGAATCAGATATGGGGAATCAGAGGTGGGGAATCAGAGGCAGGGAATCAGATGTGCGGAATCAGAGATGGGGAATCAGAGGCAGGGAATCAGAATCAGAAGCGGGGAATTAGAGGCCGGGAATCAGAGGCCGGGAATCAGATGCTGGGAATAAGAGGCCGGGAATCAGAGGTGGGGAATCAGAGTCCGGGAATCAGAGATGGGGATTCAGAGGCGGGAAATGAGATATGGAGAATCAGAGGTGGGGAATCAGAGGCGGGGAAACAGAGGTGGGGAATCAGATATGGGGAATCAGAGGCGGGGAAACAGAGGCAGGGAATCAGATATTGGGAATCAGAGGCGGGGAATCAGAGGTGGGGAACCATAGGCAGGGAATCGGATGTGCGGAATCAGAGATGGGGAATCAGAGGCCGGGAAACAGAGGTGGTGAATCAGAGATGGGGAATCAGATGCGGTGAATCAGAGGCAGGGAATCAGACGCGGGGAATCAGAGGTGGGCAATCACAGGCGGGGAATCAGATATGGGGAATCAGAGGCGGGGAATCAAAGGCGGGGAAACAGAGGCGGGGAATCAGATATGGGGAATCAGAGGTGGGGCATCAGAGGTTGTGAATCACAGATGGGGAATCAGAGGCGGGGAATCAGAGGCAGGGAATCAGACGCGGGGAATCAGAGGCGGGGATTCAGAGCTGGGGAATCAGAGGCGGGGAATCAGAGTTTGGGAATCAGAGGCGGGGAATCAGATATGGGGAATCAGAGGCAGGGAATCAGAGGCGGGAAAACGGAGGCGGGGAATCAGATATGGGGAATCAGAGGTGGGGAATCAGGCGCAGGGAATCAGTGGCAGGGAATCAGACGCGGGGATTCAGAGGCGGGGAATCAGAGGCGGGCAAACAGAGGCGGGGAATTAGATATGGGGAATCAGAGGTGGGGAATCAGAGGAGGTGAATCAGAGATGGGGAATCACAGGCGGGGAATCAGAGGCAGGGAATAGAACGCGGGGAATCAGAGGCAGGGAATCAGAGCTGGGGAATCAGAGGCGGGGAATCATATATGGGGAAACAGAGGCGGGGAATCAGAGGCGGGGAAACAGAGGCGGGGAATCAGACATGGGGAATCGGATGCGGGGAATCAGAGGTGGGGAATCAGAGCTGGGGAATCAGAGGCGGGGAATCAGAGTTGGGGCAACAGAGCTGGGGAATTAGATATGGGGAAACAGAGGCGGGGAATCAGAGGCGGGGAAACAGAGGCGGGGAATCAGATATGGGGAATCAGAGGTGGGGAATCAGAGGCACGGAATCAGATGTGCGGAATCAGAGATGGGGAATCAAAGGCGGTGAATCAGAGATGGGGAAACAGAGGCGGGGAATCAGAGGCGGGTAAACAGAGGTGGGGAATCACATATGGGGAATCAGAGGCGGGGAAACAGAGGCAGGGAATCCGATATGGGGAATCAGAGGCGGGGAATCAGAGGTGGGGAATCATAGGCAGGGAATCGGATGTGCGGAATCAGAGATGGGAATCAGAGGCCGGGAATCAGAGGTGGTGAATCAGAGATGGGGAATCAGAGGCGGTGAATCAGAGGTGCACAATCAGAGGCGGGGAATCAGATATGGGGAATCAGAGGCGGGGAATCAGAGGCGGGGAAACAGAGGCGGGGAATCAGATATGGGGAATCAGAGGTGGGGCATCAGAGGTTGTGAATCACAGATGGGGAATCAGAGGCGGGGAATAAGAGGCAGGGAATCAGACGCGGGGAATCAGAGCCAGGGATTCAGAGCTGGGGAATCAGAGGCGGGGAATCAGAGTTGGGGAATCAGAGGCGGGGAATCAGATATGGGGAATCAGAGGCAGGGAATCAGAGGCGGGAAAACAGAGGCGGGGAATCAGATATGGGGAATCAGAGGTGGGGAATCAGGGGCAGGGAATCAGTGGCAGGGAATCAGACGCGGGGAATCAGAGGCGGGGAATCAGTGGCAGGAAATAGGACACGGGGATTCAGAGGCTGGGAATCAGACTGGGGGATCAAAGGCGGGGAATCAGAGCTGGTGAATCAGAGGCAGGGAATCAGAGTTGGGGATTCAGAGGCGGGGAATCAGATATGGGGAAACAGAGGCGGGGAATCAGAGGCGGGCAAACAGAGGCGGTGAATTAGATATGGGGAATCAGAGGTTGGGAATCAGAGGTGGTGAATCAGAGATGGGGAATCACAGGCGGGGAATCAGAGGCAGGGAATAGAACGCGGGGAATCAGAGGCAGGGAATCAGAGCTGGGGAATCAGAGGCGGGGAATCAGATATGGGGAAACAGAGGCGGGGAATCAGAGGCGGGGAAACAGAGGCGGGGAATCAGACATGGGGAATCGGATGCGGGGAATCAGAGGTGGGGAATCAGAGCTGGGGAATCAGAGGCGGGGAATCAGAGTTGGGGCATCAGAGGTGGGGAATTAGATATGGGGAAACAGAGGCGGGGAATCAGAACGGGGAAACAGAGGCGTGGAATCAGATATGGGGAATCAGAGGTGGGGAATCAGAGGCAGGGAATCAGATGTGCGGAATCAGAGATGGGGAATCAGAGGCAGGGAATCAGAATCAGAAGCGGGGAATTAGAGGCCGGGAATCAGAGGCCGGGAATCAGATGCTGGGAATAAGAGGCCGGGAATCAGAGGTGGGGAATCAGAGTCCGGGAATCAGAGATGGGGATTCAGAGGCGGGGAATGAGATATGGAGAATCAGAGGCGGGGAATCAGAGGCGGGGAAACAGAGGTGGGGAATCAGATATGGGGAATCAGAGGTGGCGAATCACAGGCGGTGAATCAGAGATGGGGAAACAGAGGCGGGGAATCAGAGGCGGGGAAACAGAGGTGGGGAATCACATATGGGGAATCAGAGGCGGGGAAACAGAGGCAGGGAATCAGATATGGGGAATCAGAGGCGGGGAATCAGAGGTGGGGAACCATAGGCAGGGAATCGGATGTGCGGAATCAGAGATGGGGAACCAGAGGCCGGGAATCAGAGGTGGTGAATCAGAGATGGGGAATCAGAGGCGGTGAATCAGAGGCAGGGAATCAGACGCGGGGAATCAGAGGTGGGCAATCAGAGGCGGGGAATCAGATATGGGGAATCAGAGGCGGGGAATCAGAGGCGGGGAAACAGAGGCGGGGAATCAGATATGGGGAATCAGAGGTGGGGCATCAGAGGTTGTGAATCACAGATGGGGAATCAGAGGCGGGGAATCAGAGGCAGGGAATCAGACGCGGGGAATCAGAGGCGGGGATTCAGAGCTGGGGAATCAGAGGCGGGGAATCAGAGTTGGGGAATCAGAGGCGGGGAATCAGATATGGGGAATCAGAGGCAGGGAATCAGAGGCGGGAAAACGGAGGCGGGGAATCAGATATGGGGAATCAGAGGTGGGGAATCAGGCGCAGGGAATCAGTGGCAGGGAATCAGACGCGGGGATTCAGAGGCGGGGAATCAGAGGCGGGCAAACAGAGGCGGGGAATTAGATATGGGGAATCAGAGGTGGGGAATCAGAGGTGGTGAATCAGAGATGGGGAATCACAGGCGGGGAATCAGAGGCAGGGAATAGAACGCGGGGAATCAGAGGCAGGGAATCAGAGCTGGGGAATCAGACGCGGGGAATCAGATATGGGGAAACAGAGGCGGGGAATCAGAGGCGGGGAAACAGAGGCGGGGAATCAGACATGGGGAATCGGATGCGGGGAATCAGAGGTGGGGAATCAGAGCTGGGGAATCAGAGGCGGGGAATCAGAGTTGGGGCATCAGAGCTGGGGAATTAGATATGGGGAAACAGAGGCGGGGAATCAGAGGCAGGGAAACAGAGGCGGGGAATCAGATATGGGGAATCAGAGGTGGGGAATCAGAGGCAGGGAATCAGATGTGCGGAATCAGAGATGGGGAATCAAAGGCGGTGAATCAGAGATGGGGAAACAGAGGCGGGGAATCAGAGGCGGGTAAACAGAGGTGGGGAATCACATATGGGGAATCAGAGGCGGGGAAACAGAGGCAGGGAATCCGATATGGGGAATCAGAGGCGGGGAATCAGAGGTGGGGAATCATAGGCAGGGAATCGGATGTGCGGAATCAGAGATGGGAATCAGAGGCCGGGAATCAGAGGTGGTGAATCAGAGATGGGGAATCAGAGGCAATGAATCAGAGGTGCACAATCAGAGGCGGGGAATCAGATATGGGGAATCAGAGGCGGGGAATCAGAGGCGGGGAAACAGAGGCGGGGAATCAGATATGGGGAATCAGAGGTGGGGCATCAGAGGTTGTGAATCACAGATGGGGAATCAGAGGCGGGGAATAAGAGGCAGGGAATCAGACGCGGGGAATCAGAGCCAGGGATTCAGAGCTGGGGAATCAGAGGTGGGGAATCAGAGTTGGGGAATCAGAGGCGGGGAATCAGATATGGGGAATCAGAGGCAGGGAATCAGAGGCGGGAAAACAGAGGCGGGGAATCAGATATGGGGAATCAGAGGTGGGGAATCAGGGGCAGGGAATCAGTGGCAGGGAATCAGACGCGGGCAATCAGAGGCGGGGAATCAGAGGCAGGGAATCAGACACGGGGAATCAGAGGCGGGGAATCAGAGATGGGGAATCAGAGGCGGGGAATCAGAGGCAGGGAATCGGATGCCGGGAATCAGAGGCGGGAAATCAGAGCTGGGGAATCAGAGGTGGGGAATCAGAGTTGGGGAATCAGAGGCGGCGAAGCAGATATGGGGAAATAGAGGCGGGGAATCAGATATGGGGAATCAGAGGCAGGGAATCAGATATGGGGAATCAGAGGCTGGGAATCAGAGGGGGGGGAAACAGAGGCGGGGAATAAGATATGGGGAATCAGAGGTGGGGAATCAGGGGCGGGGAATCAGTGGCAGGGAATCAGAGGCGGGGAATCAGACGCGGGGAATCAGAGGTGGGCAATCAGAGGCGGGGAATCAGATATGGGGAATCAGAGGCGGGGAATCAGAGGCAGGGAATCAGACGCGGGGAATCAGAGGCGGGGATTCAGAGCTGGGGAATCAGAGGCGGGGAATCAGAGTTGGGGAATCAGAGGCGGGGAATCAGATATGGGGAATCAGAGGCAGGGAATCAGAGGCGGGAAAACGGAGGCGGGGAATCAGATATGGGGAATCAGAGGTGGGGAATCAGGCGCAGGGAATCAGTGGCAGGGAATCAGACGCGGGGATTCAGAGGCGGGGAATCAGAGGCGGGCAAACAGAGGCGGGGAATTAGATATGGGGAATCAGAGGTGGGGAATCAGGGGTGGTGAATCACAGATGGGGAATCAGAGGCGGGGAATCAGAGGCAGGGAATCAGACGCGGGGAATCAGAGGCGGGGATTCAGAGCTGGGGAATCAGAGGCGTGGAATCAGAGTTGGGGAATCAGAGGCGGGGAATCAGATATGGGGAATCAGAGGCAGGGAATCAGAGGCGGGAAAACGGAGGCGGGGAATCAGATATGGGGAATCAGAGGTGGGGAATCAGGCGCAGGGAATCAGTGGCAGGGAATCAGACGCGGGGATTCAGAGGCGGGGAATCAGAGGCGGGCAAACAGAGGCGGGGAATCAGATATGGGGAATCAGAGGTGGGGCATCAGAGGTTGTGAATCACTGATGGGGAATCAGAGGCGGGGAATCAGAGGCAGGGAATCAGACGCGGGGAATCAGAGGCGGGGATTCAGAGCTGGGGAATCAGAGGCGGGGAATCAGAGTTGGGGAATCAGAGGCGGGGAATCAGATATGGGGAATCAGAGGCAGGGAATCAGAGGCGGGAAAACGGAGGCGGGGAATCAGATATGGGGAATCAGAGGTGGGGAATCAGGCGCAGGGAATCAGTGGCAGGGAATCAGACGCGGGGATTCAGAGGCGGGGAATCAGAGGCGGGCAAACAGAGGCGGGGAATTAGATATGGGGAATCAGAGGTGGGGAATCAGAGGTGGTGAATCAGAGATGGGGAATCACAGGCGGGGAAACAGAGGCGGGGAATCAGATATGGGGAATCAGAGGTGGGGCATCAGAGGTTGTGAATCACAGATGGGGAATCAGAGGCGGGGAATAAGAGGCAGGGAATCAGACGCGGGGAATCAGAGCCAGGGATTCAGAGCTGGGGAATCAGGGGCGGGGAATCAGAGTTGGGGAATCAGACGCGGGGAATCAGATATGGGGAATCAGAGGCAGGGAATCAGAGGCGGGAAAACAGAGGCGGGGAATCAGATATGGGGAATCAGAGGTGGGGAATCAGGGGCAGGGAATCAGTGGCAGGGAATCAGACGCGGGGAATCAGAGGCGGGGAATCAGTGGCAGGAAATCAGACACGGGGATTCAGAGGCTGGGAATCAGACTGGGGGATCAAAGGCGGGGAATCAGAGCTGGTGAATCAGAGGCAGGGAATCAGAGTTGGGGATTCAGAGGCGGGGAATCAGATATGGGGAAACAGAGGCGGGGAATCAGAGGCGGGCAAACAGAGGCGGTGAATTAGATATGGGGAATCAGAGGTTGGGAATCAGAGGTGGTGAATCAGAGATGGGGAATCACAGGCGGGGAATCAGAGGCAGGGAATAGAACGCGGGGAATCAGAGGCAGGGAATCAGAGCTGGGGAACCAGAGGCGGGGAATCAGATATGGGGAAACAGAGGCGGGGAATCAGAGGCGGGGAAACAGAGGCGGGGAATCAGACATGGGGAATCGGATGCGGGGAATCAGAGGTGGGGAATCAGAGCTGGGGAATCAGAGGCGGGGAATCAGAGTTGGGGCATCAGAGGTGGGGAATTAGATATGGGGAAACAGAGGCGGGGAATCAGAACGGGGAAACAGAGGCGTGGAATCAGATATGGGGAATCAGAGGTGGGGAATCAGAGGCAGGGAATCAGATGTGCGGAATCAGAGATGGGGAATCAGAGGCAGGGAATCAGAATCAGAAGCGGGGAATTAGAGGCCGGGAATCAGAGGCCGGGAATCAGATGCTGGGAATAAGAGGCCGGGAATCAGAGGTGGGGAATCAGAGTCCGGGAATCAGAGATGGGGATTCAGAGGCGGGGAATGAGATATGGAGAATCAGAGGCGGGGAATCAGAGGCGGGGAAACAGAGGTGGGGAATCAGATATGGGGAATCAGAGGTGGCGAATCACAGGCGGTGAATCAGAGATGGGGAAACAGAGGCGGGGAATCAGAGGCGGGGAAACAGAGGTGGGGAATCACATATGGGGAATCAGAGGCGGGGAAACAGAGGCAGGGAATCAGATATGGGGAATCAGAGGCGGGGAATCAGAGGTGGGGAACCATAGGCAGGGAATCGGATGTGCGGAATCAGAGATGGGGAACCAGAGGCCGGGAATCAGAGGTGGTGAAAAAGAGATGGGGAATCAGAGGCGGTGAATCAGAGGCAGGGAATCAGACGCGGGGAATCAGAGGTGGGCAATCAGAGGCGGGGAATCAGATATGGGGAATCAGAGGCGGGGAATCAGAGGCGGGGAAACAGAGGCGGGGAATCAGATATGGGGAATCAGAGGTGGGGCATCAGAGGTTGTGAATCACAGATGCGGAATCAGAGGCGGGGAATCAGAGGCAGGGAATCAGACGCGGGGAATCAGAGGCGGGGATTCAGAGCTGGGGAATCAGAGGCGGGGAATCAGAGTTGGGGAATCAGAGGCGGGGAATCAGATATGGGGAATCAGAGGCAGGGAATCAGAGGCGGGAAAACGGAGGCGGGGAATCAGATATGGGGAATCAGAGGTGGGGAATCAGGCGCAGGGAATCAGTGGCAGGGAATCAGACGCGGGGATTCAGAGGCGGGGAATCAGAGGCGGGCAAACAGAGGCGGGGAATTAGATATGGGGAATCAGAGGTGGGGAATCAGAGGTGGTGAATCAGAGATGGGGAATCACAGGCGGGGAATCAGAGGCAGGGAATAGAACGCGGGGAATCAGAGGCAGGGAATCAGAGCTGGGGAATCAGACGCGGGGAATCAGATATGGGGAAACAGAGGCGGGGAATCAGAGGCGGGGAAACAGAGGCGGGGAATCAGACATGGGGAATCGGATGCGGGGAATCAGAGGTGGGGAATCAGAGCTGGGGAATCAGAGGCGGGGAATCAGAGTTGGGGCATCAGAGCTGGGGAATTAGATATGGGGAAACAGAGGCGGGGAATCAGAGGCAGGGAAACAGAGGCGGGGAATCAGATATGGGGAATCAGAGGTGGGGAATCAGAGGCAGGGAATCAGATGTGCGGAATCAGAGATGGGGAATCAAAGGCGGGGAATCAGTGGCAGGGAATCAGAGGCGAGGAATCAGACGCGGGGAATCAGAGGTGGGCAATCAGAGGCGGGGAATCAGATATGGGGAATCAGAGGCGGGGAATCAGAGGCAGGGAATCAGACGCGGGGAATCAGAGGCGGGGATTCAGAGCTGGGGAATCAGAGGTGGGGAATCAGAGTTGGGGAATCAGAGGCGGGGAATCAGATATGGGGAATCAGAGGCAGGGAATCAGAGGCGGGAAAACGGAGGCGGGGAATCAGATATGGGGAATCAGAGGTGGGGAATCAGGCGCAGGGAATCAGTGGCAGGGAATCAGACGCGGGGATTCAGAGGCGGGGAATCAGAGGCGGGCAAACAGAGGCGGGGAATTAGATATGGGGAATCAGAGGTGGGGAATCAGAGGTGGTGAATCACAGATGGGGAATCAGAGGCGGGGAATCAGAGGCAGGGAATCAGACGCGGGGAATCAGAGGCGGGGATTCAGAGCTGGGGAATCAGAGGCGGGGAATCAGAGTTGGGGAATCAGAGGCGGGGAATCAGATATGGGGAATCAGAGGCAGGGAATCAGAGGCGGGAAAACGGAGGCGGGGAATCAGATATGGGGAATCAGAGGTGGGGAATCAGGCGCAGGGAATCAGTGGCAGGGAATCAGACGCGGGGATTCAGAGGCGGGGAATCAGAGGCGGGCAAACAGAGGCGGGGAATCAGATATGGGGAATCAGAGGTGGGGCATCAGAGGTTGTGAATCACAGATGGGGAATCAGAGGCGGGGAATCAGAGGCAGGGAATCAGACGCGGGGAATCAGAGGTGGGGATTCAGAGCTGGGGAATCAGAGGCGGGGAATCAGAGTTGGGGAATCAAAGGCGGGGAATCAGATATGGGGAATCAGAGGCAGGGAATCAGAGGCGGGAAAACGGAGGCGGGGTATCAGATATGGGGAATCAGAGGTGGGGAATCAGGCGCAGGGAATCAGTGGCAGGGAATCAGACGCGGGGATTCAGAGGCGGGGAATCAGAGGCGGGCAAACAGAGGCGGGGAATTAGATATGGGGTATCAGAGGTGGGGAATCAGAGGTGGTGAATCAGAGATGGGGAATCACAGGCGGGGAATCAGAGGGAGGGAATACAACGCGGGGAATCAGAGGCAGGGAATCAGAGCTGGGGAATCAGACGCGGGGAATCAGATATGGGGAAACAGAGGCGGGGAATCAGAGGCGGGGAAACAGAGGCGGGGAATCAGACATGGGGAATCGTATGCGGGGAATCAGAGGTGGGGAATCAGAGCTGGGGAATCAGAGGCGGGGAATCAGAGTTGGGGCATCAGAGCTGAGGAATTAGATATGGGGAAACAGAGGCGGGGAATCAGAGGCAGGGAAACAGAGGCGGGGAATCAGATATGGGGAATCAGAGGTGGGGAATCAGAGGCAGGGAATCAGATGTGCGGAATCAGAGATGGGGAATCAAAGGCGGTGAATCAGAGATGGGGAAACAGAGGCGGGGAATCAGAGGCGGGTAAACAGAGGTGGGGAATCACATATGGGGAATCAGAGGCGGGGAAACAGAGGCAGGGAATCCGATATGGGGAATCAGAGGCGGGGAATCAGAGGTGGGGAATCATAGGCAGGGAATCGGATGTGCGGAATCAGAGATGGGAATCAGAGGCCGGGAATCAGAGGTGGTGAATCAGAGATGGGGAATCAGAGGCTGTGAATCAGAGGTGCACAATCAGAGGCGGGGAATCAGATATGGGGAATCAGAGGCGGGGAATCAGAGGCGGGGAAACAGAGGCGGGGAATCAGATATGGGGAATCAGAGGTGGGGCATCAGAGGTTGTGAATCACAGATGGGGAATCAGAGGCGGGGAATAAGAGGCAGGGAATCAGACGCGGGGAATCAGAGCCAGGGATTCAGAGCTGGGGAATCAGAGGCGGGGAATCAGAGTTGGGGAATCAGAGGCGGGGAATCAGATATGGGGAATCAGAGGCAGGGAATCAGAGGCGGGAAAACAGAGGCGGGGAATCAGATATGGGGAATCAGAGGTGGGGAATCAGGGGCAGGGAATCAGTGGCAGGGAATCAGACGCGGGCAATCAGAGGCGGGGAATCAGAGGCAGGGAATCAGACACGGGGAATCAGAGGCGGGGAATCAGAGATGGGGAATCAGAGGCGGGGAATCAGAGGCAGGGAATCGGATGCCGGGAATCAGAGGCGGGAAATCAGAGCTGGGGAATCAGAGGTGGGGAATCAGAGTTGGGGAATCAGAGGCGGCGAAGCAGATATGGGGAAATAGAGGCGGGGAATCAGAGGTGGTGAAAAAGAGATGGGGAATCAGATATGGGGAATCAGAGGCTGGGAATCAGAGGGGGGGGGAACAGAGGCGGGGAATAAGATATGGGGAATCAGAGGTGGGGAATCAGGGGCGGGGAATCAGTGGCAGGGAATCAGAGGCGAGGAATCAGACGCGGGGAATCAGAGGTGGGCAATCAGAGGCGGGGAATCAGATATGGGGAATCAGAGGCGGGGAATCAGAGGCAGGGAATCAGACGCGGGGAATCAGAGGCGGGGATTCAGAGCTGGGGAATCAGAGGTGGGGAATCAGAGTTGGGGAATCAGAGGCGGGGAATCAGATATGGGGAATCAGAGGCAGGGAATCAGAGGCGGGAAAACGGAGGCGGGGAATCAGATATGGGGAATCAGAGGTGGGGAATCAGGCGCAGGGAATCAGTGGCAGGGAATCAGACGCGGGGATTCAGAGGCGGGGAATCAGAGGCGGGCAAACAGAGGCGGGGAATCAGACGCGGGGAATCAGAGGTGGGGAATCAGAGGTGGTGAATCACAGATGGGGAATCAGAGGCGGGGAATCAGAGGCAGGGAATCAGACGCGGGGAATCAGAGGCGGGGATTCAGAGCTGGGGAATCAGAGGCGGGGAATCAGAGTTGGGGAATCAGAGGCGGGGAATCAGATATGGGGAATCAGAGGCAGGGAATCAGAGGCGGGAAAACGGAGGCGGGGAATCAGATATGGGGAATCAGAGGTGGGGAATCAGGCGCAGGGAATCAGTGGCAGGGAATCAGACGCGGGGATTCAGAGGCGGGGAATCAGAGGCGGGCAAACAGAGGCGGGGAATCAGATATGGGGAATCAGAGGTGGGGCATCAGAGGTTGTGAATCACAGATGGGGAATCAGAGGCGGGGAATCAGAGGCAGGGAATCAGACGCGGGGAATCAGAGGTGGGGATTCAGAGCTGGGGAATCAGAGGCGGGGAATCAGAGTTGGGGAATCAAAGGCGGGGAATCAGATATGGGGAATCAGAGGCAGGGAATCAGAGGCGGGAAAACGGAGGCGGGGTATCAGATATGGGGAATCAGAGGTGGGGAATCAGGCGCAGGGAATCAGTGGCAGGGAATCAGACGCGGGGATTCAGAGGCGGGGAATCAGAGGCGGGCAAACAGAGGCGGGGAATTAGATATGGGGTATCAGAGGTGGGGAATCAGAGGTGGTGAATCAGAGATGGGGAATCACAGGCGGGGAATCAGAGGGAGGGAATACAACGCGGGGAATCAGAGGCAGGGAATCAGAGCTGGGGAATCAGACGCGGGGAATCAGATATGGGGAAACAGAGGCGGGGAATCAGAGGCGGGGAAACAGAGGCGGGGAATCAGACATGGGGAATCGTATGCGGGGAATCAGAGGTGGGGAATCAGAGCTGGGGAATCAGAGGCGGGGAATCAGAGTTGGGGCATCAGAGCTGAGGAATTAGATATGGGGAAACAGAGGCGGGGAATCAGAGGCAGGGAAACAGAGGCGGGGAATCAGATATGGGGAATCAGAGGTGGGGAATCAGAGGCAGGGAATCAGATGTGCGGAATCAGAGATGGGGAATCAAAGGCGGTGAATCAGAGATGGGGAAACAGAGGCGGGGAATCAGAGGCGGGTAAACAGAGGTGGGGAATCACATATGGGGAATCAGAGGCGGGGAAACAGAGGCAGGGAATCCGATATGGGGAATCAGAGGCGGGGAATCAGAGGTGGGGAATCATAGGCAGGGAATCGGATGTGCGGAATCAGAGATGGGAATCAGAGGCCGGGAATCAGAGGTGGTGAATCAGAGATGGGGAATCAGAGGCGGTGAATCAGAGGTGCACAATCAGAGGCGGGGAATCAGATATGGGGAATCAGAGGCGGGGAATCAGAGGCGGGGAAACAGAGGCGGGGAATCAGATATGGGGAATCAGAGGTGGGGCATCAGAGGTTGTGAATCACAGATGGGGAATCAGAGGCGGGGAATAAGAGGCAGGGAATCAGACGCGGGGAATCAGAGCCAGGGATTCAGAGCTGGGGAATCAGAGGCGGGGAATCAGAGTTGGGGAATCAGAGGCGGGGAATCAGATATGGGGAATCAGAGGCAGGGAATCAGAGGCGGGAAAACAGAGGCGGGGAATCAGATATGGGGAATCAGAGGTGGGGAATCAGGGGCAGGGAATCAGTGGCAGGGAATCAGACGCGGGCAATCAGAGGCGGGGAATCAGAGGCAGGGAATCAGAGGCGGGGAAACAGAGGCGGGGAATCAGACATGGGGAATCGGATGCGGGGAATCAGAGGTGGGGAATCAGAGCTGGGGAATCAGAGGCGGGGAATCAGAGTTGGGGCATCAGAGCTGGGGAATTAGATATGGGGAAACAGAGGCGGGGAATCAGAGGCAGGGAAACAGAGGCGGGGAATCAGATATGGGGAATCAGAGGTGGGGAATCAGAGGCAGGGAATCAGATGTGCGGAATCAGAGATGGGGAATCAAAGGCGGTGAATCAGAGATGGGGAAACAGAGGCGGGGAATCAGAGGCGGGTAAACAGAGGTGGGGAATCCGATATGGGGAATCAGAGGCGGGGAATCAGAGGTGGGGAATCATAGGCAGGGAATCGGATGTGCGGAATCAGAGATGGGAATCAGAGGCCGGGAATCAGAGGTGGTGAATCAGAGATGGGGAATCAGAGGCTGTGAATCAGAGGTGCACAATCAGAGGCGGGGAATCAGATATGGGGAATCAGAGGCGGGGAATCAGAGGCGGGGAAACAGAGGCGGGGAATCAGATATGGGGAATCAGAGGTGGGGCATCAGAGGTTGTGAATCACAGATGGGGAATCAGAGGCGGGGAATAAGAGGCAGGGAATCAGACGCGGGGAATCAGAGCCAGGGATTCAGAGCTGGGGAATCAGAGGCGGGGAATCAGAGTTGGGGAATCAGAGGCGGGGAATCAGATATGGGGAATCAGAGGCAGGGAATCAGAGGCGGGAAAACAGAGGCGGGGAATCAGATATGGGGAATCAGAGGTGGGGAATCAGGGGCAGGGAATCAGTGGCAGGGAATCAGACGCGGGCAATCAGAGGCGGGGAATCAGAGGCAGGGAATCAGACACGGGGAATCAGAGGCGGGGAATCAGAGATGGGGAATCAGAGGCGGGGAATCAGAGGCAGGGAATCGGATGCCGGGAATCAGAGGCGGGAAATCAGAGCTGGGGAATCAGAGGTGGGGAATCAGAGTTGGGGAATCAGAGGCGGCGAAGCAGATATGGGGAAATAGAGGCGGGGAATCAGAGGTGGTGAAAAAGAGATGGGGAATCAGATATGGGGAATCAGAGGCTGGGAATCAGAGGGGGGGGGAACAGAGGCGGGGAATAAGATATGGGGAATCAGAGGTGGGGAATCAGGGGCGGGGAATCAGTGGCAGGGAATCAGAGGCGAGGAATCAGACGCGGGGAATCAGAGGTGGGCAATCAGAGGCGGGGAATCAGATATGGGGAATCAGAGGCGGGGAATCAGAGGCAGGGAATCAGACGCGGGGAATCAGAGGCGGGGATTCAGAGCTGGGGAATCAGAGGTGGGGAATCAGAGTTGGGGAATCAGAGGCGGGGAATCAGATATGGGGAATCAGAGGCAGGGAATCAGAGGCGGGAAAACGGAGGCGGGGAATCAGATATGGGGAATCAGAGGTGGGGAATCAGGCGCAGGGAATCAGTGGCAGGGAATCAGACGCGGGGATTCAGAGGCGGGGAATCAGAGGCGGGCAAACAGAGGCGGGGAATTAGATATGGGGAATCAGAGGTGGGGAATCAGAGGTGGTGAATCACAGATGGGGAATCAGAGGCGGGGAATCAGAGGCAGGGAATCAGACGCGGGGAATCAGAGGCGGGGATTCAGAGCTGGGGAATCAGAGGCGGGGAATCAGAGTTGGGGAATCAGAGGCGGGGAATCAGATATGGGGAATCAGAGGCAGGGAATCAGAGGCGGGAAAACGGAGGCGGGGAATCAGATATGGGGAATCAGAGGTGGGGAATCAGGCGCAGGGAATCAGTGGCAGGGAATCAGACGCGGGGATTCAGAGGCGTGGAATCAGAGGCGGGCAAACAGAGGCGGGGAATCAGATATGGGGAATCAGAGGTGGGGCATCAGAGGTTGTGAATCACAGATGGGGAATCAGAGGCGGGGAATCAGAGGCAGGGAATCAGACGCGGGGAATCAGAGGCGGGGATTCAGAGCTGGGGAATCAGAGGCGGGGAATCAGAGTTGGGGAATCAAAGGCGGGGAATCAGATATGGGGAATCAGAGGCAGGGAATCAGAGGCGGGAAAACGGAGGCGGGGAATCAGATATGGGGAATCAGAGGTGGGGAATCAGGCGCAGGGAATCAGTGGCAGGGAATCAGACGCGGGGATTCAGAGGCGGGGAATCAGAGGCGGGCAAACAGAGGCGGGGAATTAGATATGGGGAATCAGAGGTGGGGAATCAGAGGTGGTGAATCAGAGATGGGGAATCACAGGCGGGGAATCAGAGGCAGGGAATACAACGCGGGGAATCAGAGGCAGGGAATCAGAGCTGGGGAATCAGACGCGGGGAATCAGATATGGGGAAACAGAGGCGGGGAATCAGAGGCGGGGAAACAGAGGCGGGGAATCAGACATGGGGAATCGGATGCGGGGAATCAGAGGTGGGGAATCAGAGCTGGGGAATCAGAGGCGGGGAATCAGAGTTGGGGCATCAGAGCTGGGGAATTAGATATGGGGAAACAGAGGCGGGGAATCAGAGGCAGGGAAACAGAGGCGGGGAATCAGATATGGGGAATCAGAGGTGGGGAATCAGAGGCAGGGAATCAGATGTGCGGAATCAGAGATGGGGAATCAAAGGCGGTGAATCAGAGATGGGGAAACAGAGGCGGGGAATCAGAGGCGGGTAAACAGAGGTGGGGAATCACATATGGGGAATCAGAGGCGGGGAAACAGAGGCAGGGAATCCGATATGGGGAATCAGAGGCGGGGAATCAGAGGTGGGGAATCATAGGCAGGGAATCGGATGTGCGGAATCAGAGATGGGAATCAGAGGCCGGGAATCAGAGGTGGTGAATCAGAGATGGGGAATCAGAGGCGGTGAATCAGAGGTGCACAATCAGAGGCGGGGAATCAGATATGGGGAATCAGAGGCGGGGAATCAGAGGCGGGGAAACAGAGGCGGGGAATCAGATATGGGGAATCAGAGGTGGGGCATCAGAGGTTGTGAATCACAGATGGGGAATCAGAGGCGGGGAATAAGAGGCAGGGAATCAGACGCGGGGAATCAGAGCCAGGGATTCAGAGCTGGGGAATCAGAGGCGGGGAATCAGAGTTGGGGAATCAGAGGCGGGGAATCAGATATGGGGAATCAGAGGCAGGGAATCAGAGGCGGGAAAACAGAGGCGGGGAATCAGATATGGGGAATCAGAGGTGGGGAATCAGGGGCAGGGAATCAGTGGCAGGGAATCAGACGCGGGCAATCAGAGGCGGGGAATCAGAGGCAGGGAATCAGACACGGGGAATCAGAGGCGGGGAATCAGAGATGGGGAATCAGAGGCGGGGAATCAGAGGCAGGGAATCGGATGCCGGGAATCAGAGGCGGGAAATCAGAGCTGGGGAATCAGAGGTGGGGAATCAGAGTTGGGGAATCAGAGGCGGCGAAGCAGATATGGGGAAATAGAGGCGGGGAATCAGATATGGGGAATCAGAGGCAGGGAATCAGATATGGGGAATCAGAGGCTGGGAATCAGAGGGGGGGGAAACAGAGGCGGGGAATAAGATATGGGGAATCAGAGGTGGGGAATCAGGGGCGGGGAATCAGTGGCAGGGAATCAGAGGCGGGGAATCAGAGGCGGGGAATCAGAGGCAGGGAATCAGACACGGGGAATCAGAGGTGGGGAATCAGAGATGGGGAATCAGAGGCGGGGAATCAGAGGCAGGGAATCAGACGCGGGGAATCAGAGGCGGGGAATAAGAGCTGGGGAATCAGAGGTGGGGAATCAGAGTCGGGGAATCAGAGGCAGGGAATCGGATGTGCGGAATCAGAAATGGGGAATCAGAGGTGGGGAATCAGAGGCGGTGAATCAGAGATGGGGAATCAGAGGCGGGGAATCAGATATGGGGAAACAGTGGCGGGGAATCAGAGGCGGGCAAACAGAGGCGGGGAATTAGATATGGGGAATCAGAGGTGGGGAATCAGAGGTGGTGAATCAGAGATGGGGAATCACAGGCGGGGAATCAGAGGCAGGGAATGGAACGCGGGGAATCAGTGGCAGGGAATCAGAGCTGGGGAATCAGAGGCGGGGAATCAGATATGGGGAAACAGAGGCGGGGAATCAGAGGCGGGGAAACAGAGGCGGGGAATCAGACATGGGGAATCGGATGCAGGGAATCAGAGGTGGGGAATCAGAGCTGGGGAATCAGAGGCGGGGAATCAGAGTTGGGGCATCAGAGGTGGGGAATTAGATATGGGGAAACAGAGGCGGGGAATCAGAGGCGGGGAAACAGAGGCGGGGAATCAGATATGGGGAATCAGAGGTGGGGAATCAGAGGCAGGGAATCAGATGTGCGGAATCAGAGATGGGGAATCAGAGGCAGGGAATCAGAATCAGAAGCGGGGAATCAGAGGCCGGGAATCAGAGGCCGGGAATCAAATGCTGGGAATAAGAGGCCGGGAATCAGACGTGGGAATCAGAGTCCGGGAATCAGAGATGGGGATTCATAGGCGGGGAATGAGATATGGAGAATCAGAGGCGGGGAATCAGAGGCGGGGAAACAGAGGTGGGGAATCAGATATGGGGAATCAGAGGTGGCGAATCAAAGGCGGTGAATCAGAGATGGGGAATCAGAGGTGGGGAATCAGAGGCAGGGAATCAGATGCGGGGAATCAGAGGCGGGGAATCAGAGCTGGCGAATCAGAGGCGGGGAGTCAGAGGTGGGCAATCAGAGCCGGGGAATCAGATATGGGGAATCAGAGGCGGGGAATCAGAGGCGGGGAAACAGAGGCGGGGAATCAGATATGGGGAATCAGAGGTGGGGAATCAGAGGTTGTAAATCAGAGCTGGGGAATCAGAGGCGGGGAATCAGAGTTGGGGAATCAGAGGCAGGGAATCAGATATGGGGAATCAGAGGCGGGGAATCAGAGGCGGGGAAACAGAGGCGGGGAATCAGATATGGGGAATCAGAAGTGGGGAATCAGGGGCAGGGAAGCAGTGGCAGGGAATCAGAGGCGGGGAATCAGAGGCGGGGATTCAGAGCTGGGGAATCAGAGGCGGGGAATCAGAGTTGGGGAATCAGAGGCGGGGAATCAGATATGGGGAATCAGAGGCAGGGAATCAGAGGCGGGAAAACGGAGGCGGGGAATCAGATATGGGGAATCAGAGGTGGGGAATCAGGCGCAGGGAATCAGTGGCAGGGAATCAGACGCGGGGATTCAGAGGCGGGGAATCAGAGGCGGGCAAACAGAGGCGGGGAATTAGATATGGGGAATCAGAGGTGGGGAATCAGAGGTGGTGAATCAGAGATGGGGAATCACAGGCGGGGAATCAGAGTCAGGGAATAGAACGCGGGGAATCAGAGGCAGGGAATCAGAGCTGGGGAATCAGACGCGGGGAATCAGATATGGGGAAACAGAGGCGGGGAATCAGAGGCGGGGAAACAGAGGCGGGGAATCAGACATGGGGAATCGGATGCGGGGAATCAGAGGTGGGGAATCAGAGCTGGGGAATCAGAGGCGGGGAATCAGAGTTGGGGCATCAGAGCTGGGGAATTAGATATGGGGAAACAGAGGCGGGGAATCAGAGGCAGGGAAACAGAGGCGGGGAATCAGATATGGGGAATCAGAGGTGGGGAATCAGAGGCAGGGAATCAGATGTGCGGAATCAGAGATGGGGAATCAAAGGCGGTGAATCAGAGATGGGGAAACAGAGGCGGGGAATCAGAGGCGGGTAAACAGAGGTGGGGAATCACATATGGGGAATCAGAGGCGGGGAAACAGAGGCAGGGAATCCGATATGGGGAATCAGAGGCGGGGAATCAGAGGTGGGGAATCATAGGCAGGGAATCGGATGTGCGGAATCAGAGATGGGAATCAGAGGCCGGGAATCAGAGGTGGTGAATCAGAGATGGGGAATCAGAGGCGGTGAATCAGAGGTGCACAATCAGAGGCGGGGAATCAGATATGGGGAATCAGAGGCGGGGAATCAGAGGCGGGGAAACAGAGGCGGGGAATCAGATATGGGGAATCAGAGGTGGGGCATCAGAGGTTGTGAATCACAGATGGGGAATCAGAGGCGGGGAATAAGAGGCAGGGAATCAGACGCGGGGAATCAGAGCCAGGGATTCAGAGCTGGGGAATCAGAGGCGGGGAATCAGAGTTGGGGAATCAGAGGTGGGGAATCAGATATGGGGAATCAGAGGCAGGGAATCAGAGGCGGGAAAACAGAGGCGGGGAATCAGATATGGGGAATCAGAGGTGGGGAATCAGGGGCAGGGAATCAGTGGCAGGGAATCAGACGCGGGCAATCAGAGGCGGGGAATCAGAGGCAGGGAATCAGACACGGGGAATCAGAGGCGGGGAATCAGAGATGGGGAATCAGAGGCGGGGAATCAGAGGCAGGGAATCGGATGCCGGGAATCAGAGGCGGGAAATCAGAGCTGGGGAATCAGAGGTGGGGAATCAGAGTTGGGGAATCAGAGGCGGCGAAGCAGATATGGGGAAATAGAGGCGGGGAATCAGATATGGGGAATCAGAGGCAGGGAATCAGATATGGGGAATCAGAGGCTGGGAATCAGAGGGGGGGGAAACAGAGGCGGGGAATAAGATATGGGGAATCAGAGGTGGGGAATCAGGGGCGGGGAATCAGTGGCAGGGAATCAGAGGCGGGGAATCAGAGGCGGGGAATCAGAGGCAGGGAATCAGACACGGGGAATCAGAGGTGGGGAATCAGAGATGGGGAATCAGAGGCGGGGAATCAGAGGCAGGGAATCAGACGCGGGGAATCAGAGGCGGGGAATAAGTGCTGGGGAATCAGAGGTGGGGAATCAGAGTCGGGGAATCAGAGGCAGGGAATCGGATGTGCGGAATCAGAAATGGGGAATCAGAGGTGGGGAATCAGAGGCGGTGAATCAGAGATGGGGAATCAGAGGCGGGGAATCAGATATGGGGAAACAGTGGCGGGGAATCAGAGGCGGGCAAACAGAGGCGGGGAATTAGATATGGGGAATCAGAGGTGGGGAATCAGAGGTGGTGAATCAGAGATGGGGAATCACAGGCGGGGAATCAGAGGCAGGGAATGGAATGCGGGGAATCAGTGGCAGGGAATCAGAGCTGGGGAATCAGAGGCGGGGAATCAGATATGGGGAAACAGAGGCGGGGAATCAGAGGCGGGGAAACAGAGGCGGGGAATCAGACATGGGGAATCGGATGCAGGGAATCAGAGGTGGGGAATCAGAGCTGGGGAATCAGAGGCGGGGAATCAGAGTTGGGGCATCAGAGGTGGGGAATTAGATATGGGGAAACAGAGGCGGGGAATCAGAGGCGGGGAAACAGAGGCGGGGAATCAGATATGGGGAATCAGAGGTGGGGAATCAGAGGCAGGGAATCAGATGTGCGGAATCAGAGATGGGGAATCAGAGGCAGGGAATCAGAATCAGAAGCGGGGAATCAGAGGCCGGGAATCAGAGGCCGGGAATCAAATGCTGGGAATAAGAGGCCGGGAATCAGACGTGGGAATCAGAGTCCGGGAATCAGAGATGGGGATTCATAGGCGGGGAATGAGATATGGAGAATCAGAGGCGGGGAATCAGAGGCGGGGAAACGGAGGTGGGGAATCAGATATGGGGAATCAGAGGTGGCGAATCAAAGGCGGTGAATCAGAGATGGGGAATCAGAGGTGGGGTATCAGAGGCAGGGAATCAGATGCGGGGAATCAGAGGCGGGGAATCAGAGCTGGCGAATCAGAGGCGCGGAGTCAGAGGTGGGCAATCAGAGCCGGGGAATCAGATATGGGGAATCAGAGGCGGGGAATCAGAGGCGGGGAAACAGAGGCGGGGAATCAGATATGGGGAATCAGAGGTGGGGAATCAGAGGTTGTAAATCAGAGCTGGGGAATCAGAGGCGGGGAATCAGAGTTGGGGAATCAGAGGCAGGGAATCAGATATGGGGAATCAGAGGCGGGGAATCAGAGGCGGGGAAACAGAGGCGGGGAATCAGATATGGGGAATCAGAAGTGGGGAATCAGGGGCAGGGAATCAGTGGCAGGGAATCAGAGGCGGGGAATCAGAGGCGGGGAATCAGAGGCAGGGAATCAGACACGGGGAATCAGAGGCGGGGAATCAGAGATGGGGAATCAGAGGCGGGGAATCAGAGGCAGGGAATCGGACGCCGGGAATCAGAGGCGGGGAATCAGAGCTGGGGAATCAGAGGCGGGGAATCAGAGTTGGGGAATCAGAGGCGGGGAATCAGATATGGGGAAATAGAGGCGGGGAATCAGATATGGGGAATGAGAGGTGTGGAATCAGAGGTTGGGAATCAGAGGCAGGGAATCAGAGGCGGGGAAACAGAGGCGGGGAATCAGATATGGGGAATCAGAGGTGGCGAATCAAAGGCGGTGAAACAGAGATGGGGAATCAGGGCAGGGAATCAGAGGCAGGGAATCAGAGCTGGGGAAACAGAGGCGGGGAATCAGATATGGGGAATCAGAGGTGGGGAATCAGAGCTGGGGAAACAGAGGCGGGGAATCAGATATGGGGAATCAGAGGTGGGGAATCAGGGGCGGGGAATCAGTGGCAGGGAATCAGAGGCCGGGAATAAAAGGCGGGGAATCAGAGCTGGGGAAATCAGAGGCCGGGAATCAGAGGCAGGGAAACAGAGGCGGGGAATCAGATATGGGGAATCAGAGGTGGGGAATTAGAGGTTGCGAATCAGAGGCAGGGAATCAGAGGCAGGGAATCAGAGGCGGGGAATCAGAGGCAGGGAATCGGATGTGCGGAATCAGAGATGGGGAATCAGAGGTGGGGATTCAGAGGTGGTGAATCAGAGAAGGTGAATCAGAGGCAGGGAATCAGACGCAGGGAATCAGAGGCGGGGATTCATAGCTGGCGAATTAGAGGAGGGGAATCAAAGTTGGGGAATCAGAGGTGGGGAATCAGATATGGGGAAACAGAGGTGGGGAATCAGAGGCGGGGAAACAGAGGCGGGGAATCATAGTCGGGGAATCAGAGATGGGGAATCAGAGGCGGGGAATTAGAGGCAGGGAATCGGATGCCGGAAATCAGAGGCGGGAAATCAGAGCTGGGGAATCAGAGGCGGGGAATCAGAGATGGGGAATCAGAGGCGGCGAAGCAGATATGGGGAAAATGAGGCGGGGAATCAGATATGGGGAATCAGAGGCGGGGAATCATATATGGGGAATCAGAGGCTGGGAATCAGAGCGGGGGAAACAGAGGCGGGGAATAAGATATGGGGAATCAGAGGTGGGGAATCAGTGGTGGGGAATCAGTGGCAGGGAATCAGAGGCGGGGAATCAGAGGCGGGGATTCAGAGGCAGGGAATCAGACACGGGGAATCAGAGGTGGGGAATCAGAGATGGGGAATCAGAGGCGGGGAATCAGAGGCAGGGAATCAGACGCGGGGAATCAGAGGCGGGGAATCAGAGCTGGGGAATCAGAGGTGGGGAATCAGAGTCGGGGAATCAGAGGCAGGGTATCGGATGTGCGGAATCAGAGATGGGGAATCAGAGGTGGGGAATCAGAGGCGGTGAATCAGAGATGGGGAATCAGAGGCGGGGAATCAGAGGCAGGAAATCAGACACGGGGATTCAGAGGCTGGGAATCAGACGGGGGAATCAAAGGCGGGGAATCAGAGCTGGTGAATCAGAGGCAGGGAATCAGAGTTGGGGATTCAGAGGCGGGGAATCAGATATGGGGAAACAGAGGCCGGGAATCAGAGGCGGACAAACAGAGGCGGGGAATTAGATATGGGGAATCAGAGGTGGGGAATCAGAGGTGGTGAATCAGAGATGGGGAATCACAGGCGGGGAATCAGAGGCAGGGAATAGAACGCGGGGAATCAGAGGCAGGGAATCAGAGCTGGGGAATCAGAGGCGGGGAATCAGATATGGGGAAACAGAGGCGGGGAATCAGAGGTGGGGAAACAGAGGCAGGGAATCAGACATGGGGAATCGGATGCGGGGAACCAGAGGTGGGGAATCAGAGCTGGGGAATCAGAGGCGGGGAATCAGAGTTGGGGCATCAGAGGTGGGGAATTAGATATGGGGATACAGAGGCGGGGAATCAGAGGCGGGGAAACAGAGGCGGGGAATCAGATATGGGGAATCAGAGGTGAGGAATCAGAGGCAGGGAATCAGATGTGCGGAATCAGAGATGGGGAATCAGAGGCAGGGAATCAGAATCAGAAGCGGGGAATTAGAGGCTGGGAATCAGAGGCCGGGAATCAGATGCTGGGAATAAGAGGCCGGGAATCAGAGGTGGGGAATCAGAGTCCGGGAATCAGAGATGGGGATTCAGAGGTGGGGAATGAGATATGGAGAATCAGAGGCGGGGAATCAGAGGCGGGGAAACAGAGGTGGGGAATCAGATATGGGGAATCAGAGGTGGCGAATCAAAGGCGGTGAATCAGAGATGGGGAAACAGAGGCGGGGAATCAGAGGCGTGGAAACAGAGGTGGGGAATCACATATGGGGAATCAGAGGCGGGGAAACAGAGGCAGGGAATCAGATATGGGGAATCAGAGGCGAGGAATCAGAGGTGGGGAATCATAGGCAGGGAATCGGATGTGCGGAATCAGAGATGGGGAATCAGAGGCCGGGAATCAGAGGTGGTGAACCAGAGATGGGGAATCAGAGGCGGTGAATCAGAGGCAGGGAATCAGACGCGGGGAATCAGAGGTGGGCAATCAGAGGCGGGGAATCAGATATGGGGAATCAGAGGCGGGGAATCAGAGGCGGGGAAACAGAGGCGGGGAATCAGATATGGGGAATCAGAGGTGGGGCATCAGAGGTTGTGAATCACAGATGGGGAATCAGAGGCGGGGAATCAGAGGCAGGGAATCAGACGCGGGGAATCAGAGGCGGGGATTCAGAGCTGGGGAATCAGAGGTGGGGAATCAGGGGCGGGGAATCAGTGGCAGGGAATCAGAGGCCGGGAATAAAAGGCGGGGAATCAGAGCTGGGGAATCAGAGGCCGGGAATCAGAGGCAGGGAAACAGAGGCGGGGAATCAGATATGGGGAATCAGAGGTGGGGAATTAGAGGTTGCGAATCAGAGGCAGGGAATCAGAGGCGGGGAATCAGAGGCGGGGAATCAGAGGCAGGGAATCGGATGTGCGGAATCAGAGATGGGGAATCAGAGGTGGGGATTCAGAGGTGGTGAATCAGAGAAGGGGAATCAGAGGCAGGGAATCAGACGCAGGGGGTCAGAGGCGGGGAATCATAGCTGGCGAATTAGAGGAGGGGAATCAAAGTTGGGGAATCAGAGGCGGGGAATCAGATATGGGGAAACAGAGGCGGGGAATCAGAGGCGGGGAAACAGAGGCAGGGAATCATAGGCGGGGAATCAGAGATGGGGAATCAGAGGCGGGGAATCAGAGGCAGGGAATCGGATGCCGGAAATCACAGGCGGGAAATCAGAGCTGGGGAATCAGAGGCGGGGAATCAGAGTTGGGGAATCAGAGGCGGCGAAGCAGATATGGGGAAAATGAGGCGGGGAATCAGATATGGGGAATCAGAGGCGGGGAATCAGATATGGGGAATCAGAGGCTGGGAATCAGAGCGGGGGAAACACAGGCGGGGAATAAGATATGGGGAATCAGAGGTGGGGAATCAGTGGTGGGGAATCAGTGGCAGGGAATCAGAGGCGGGGAATCAGAGGCGGGGATTCAGAGGCAGGGAATCAGACACGGGGAATCAGAGGTGGGGAATCAGAGATGGGGAATCAGAGGCGGGGAATCAGAGGCAGGAAATCAGAGGCGGGCAAACAGAGGCGGGGAATTAGATATGGGGAATCAGAGGTGGGGAATCAGAGGTGGTGAATCAGAGATGGGGAATCACAGGCGGGGAATCAGAGGCAGGGAATGGAACGCGGGGAATCAGAGGCAGGGAATCAGAGCTGGCGAATCAGAGGCAGGGAATCAGATATGGGGAAACAGAGGCGGTGAATCAGAGGCGGGGAAACAGAGGCGGGGAATCAGACATGGGGAATCGGATGCAGGGAATCAGAGGTGGGGAATCAGAGCTGGGGAATCAGAGGCGGGGAATCAGAGTTGGGGCATCAGAGGTGGGGAATTAGATATGGGGAAACAGAGGCGGGGAATCAGAGGCGGGGAAACAGAGGCGGGGAATCAGATATGGGGAATCAGAGGTGGGGAATCAGAGGCAGGGAATCAGATGTGCGGAATCAGAGATGGGGAATCAGAGGCAGGGAATCAGAATCAGAAGCGGGGAATCAGAGGCCGGGAATCAGAGGCCGGGAATCAAATGCTGGGAATAAGAGGCCGGGAATCAGAGGTGGGGAATCAGAGTCCGGGAATCAGAGATGGGGATTCAGAGGCGGGGAATGAGATATGGAGAATCAGAGGCGGGGAATCAGAGGCGGGGAAACAGAGGTGGGGAATCAGATATGGGGAATCAGAGGTGGCGAATCAAAGGCGGTGTATCAGAGATGGGGAATCAGAGGCGGGGAATCAGAGGCAGGGAATCAGATGCGGGGAATCAGAGGCGGGGAATCAGAGCTGGCGAATCAGAGGCGGGGAATCAGAGGTGGGCAATCAGAGCCGGGGAATCAGATATGGGGAATCAGAGGCGGGGAATCAGAGGCGGGGAAACAGAGGCGGGGAATCAGATATGGGGAATCAGAGGTGGGGAATCAGAGGTTGTAAATCAGAGAAGGGGAATCAAGGCGGGGAATCAGAGGCAGGGAATCAGACGCGGGGAATCAGAGGCGGGGATTCAGAGCTGGGGAATCAGAGGCGGGGAATCAGAGTTGGGGAATCAGAGGCAGGGAATCAGATAAAGGGGAAACAGAGGCGGGGAATCAGAGGCGGGGAAACAGAGGCGGGGAATCAGATATGGGGAATCAGAAGTGGGGAATCAGGGGCAGGGAATCAGTGGCAGGGAATCAGAGGCGGGGAATCAGAGGCGGGGAATCAGAGGCAGGGAATCAGACACGGGGAATCAGAGGCGGGGAATCAGAGATGGGGAATCAGAGGCGGGGAATCAGAGGCAGGGAATCGGACGCCGGGAATCAGAGGCGGGGAATCAGAGCTGGGGAATCAGAGGCGGGGAATCAGAGTTGGGGAATCAGAGGCGGGGAATCAGATATGGGGAAATAGAGGCGGGGAATCAGATATGGGGAATGAGAGGTGTGGAATCAGAGGTTGGGAATCAGATGCAGGGAATCAGAGGCGGGGAATCAGAGGCGGGGTATCAGATATGGGGAATCAGAGGTGGCGAATCAAAGGCGGTGGAACAGAGATGGGGAATCAGGGCAGGGAATCAGAGGCAGGGAATCAGAGCTGGGGAAACAGAGGCGGGGAATCAGAAATGGGGAATCAGAGGTGGGGAATCAGGGGCGGGGAATCAGTGGCAGGGAATCAGAGCTGGGGAATCAGAGGTGGGGAATCAGAGCTGGGGAAACAGAGGCGGGGAATCAGATATGGGGAATCAGAGGTGGGGAATCAGGGTCGGGGAATCAGTGGCAGGGAATCAGAGGCCGGGAATAAAAGGCGGGGAATCAGAGCTGGGGAATCAGAGGCCGGGAATCAGAGGCAGGGAAACAGAGGCGGGGAATCAGATATGGGGAATCAGAGGTGGGGAATTAGAGGTTGCGAATCAGAGGCAGGGAATCAGAGGCGGGGAATCAGAGGCGGGGAATCAGAGGCAGGGAATCGGATGTGCGGAATCAGAGATGGGGAATCAGAGGTGGGGATTCAGAGGTGGTGATCAGAGAAGGGGAATCAGAGGCAGATAATCAGACGCAGGGAATCAGAGGCGGGGAATCATAGCTGGCGAATTAGAGGAGGGGAATCAAAGTTGGGGAATCAGAGGCGGGGAATCAGATATGGGGAAACAGAGGCGGGGAATCAGAGGCGGGGAAACAGAGGCGGGGAATCATAGGCGGGGAATCAGAGATGGGGAATCAGAGGCGGGGAATCAGAGGCAGGGAATCGGATGCCGGAAATCAGAGGCGGGAAATCAGAGCTGGGGAATCAGAGGCGGGGAATCAGAGTTGGGGAATCAGAGGCGGCGAAGCAGATATGGGGAAAATGAGGCGGGGAATCAGATATGGGGAATCAGAGGCGGGGAATCAGATATGGGGAATCAGAGGCTGGGAATCAGAGCGGGGGAAACAGAGGCGGAGAATAAGATATGGGGAATCAGAGGTGGGGAATCAGTGGTGGGGAATCAGTCGCAGGGAATCAGAGGCGGGGAATCAGAGGCGGGGATTCAGAGGCAGGGAATCAGACACGGGGAATCAGAGCTGGGGAATCAGAGGTGGGGAATCAGAGTCGGGGAATCAGAGGCAGGGAATCGGATGTGCGGAATCAGAGATGGGGAATAAGAGGTGGGGAATCAGAGGCGGTGAATCAGAGATGGGGAATCAGAGGCGGGGAATCAGAGGCATGAAATCAGACACGGGGATTCAGAGGCTGGGAATCAGACGGGGGAATCAAAGGCGGGGAATCAGAGCTGGTGAATCAGTGGCAGGGAATCAGAGTTGGGGATTCAGAGGCGGGGAATCAGAGGCGGGGAATCAGAGGCGGGGAATCAGAGGCGGGGATTCAGAGGCAGGGAATCAGACACGGGGAATAAGAGGTGGGGAATCAGAGATGGGGAATCAGAGGCGGGGAATCAGAGGTGCACAATCAGAGGCGGGGAATCAGATATGGGGAATCAGAGGCGGGGAATCAGAGGCGGGGAAACAGAGGCGGGGAATCAGATATGGGGAATCAGAGGTGGGGCATCAGAGGTTGTGAATCACAGATGGGGAATCAGAGGCGGGGAATAAGAGGCAGGGAATCAGACGCGGGGAATCAGAGCCAGGGATTCAGAGCTGGGGAATCAGAGGCGGGGAATCAGAGTTGGGGAATCAGAGGCGGGGAATCAGATATGGGGAATCAGAGGCAGGGAATCAGAGGCGGGAAAACAGAGGCGGGGAATCAGATATGGGGAATCAGAGGTGGGGAATCAGGGGCAGGAAATCAGTGGCAGGGAATCAGACGCGGGCAATCAGAGGCGGGGAATCAGAGGCAGGGAATCAGACACGGGGAATCAGAGGCGGGGAATCAGAGATGGGGAATCAGAGGCGGGGAATCAGAGGCAGGGAATCGGATGCCGGGAATCAGAGGCGGGAAATCAGAGCTGGGGAATCAAAGGTGGGGAATCAGAGTTGGGGAATCAGAGGCGGCGAAGCAGATATGGGGAAATAGAGGCGGGGAATCAGATATGGGGAATCAGAGGCAGGGAATCAGATATGGGGAATCAGAGGCTGGGAATCAGAGGGGGGGGAAACAGAGGCGGGGAATAAGATATGGGGAATCAGAGGTGGGGAATCAGGGGCGGGGAATCAGTGGCAGGGAATCAGAGGCGGGGAATCAGAGGCGGGGAATCAGAGGCAGGGAATCAGACACGGGGAATCAGAGGTGGGGAATCAGAGATGGGGAATCAGAGGCGGGGAATCAGAGGCAGGGAATCAGACGCGGGGAATCAGAGGCGGGGAATAAGAGCTGGGGAATCAGAGGTGGGGAATCAGAGTCGGGGAATCAGAGGCAGGGAATCGGATGTGCGGAATCAGAAATGGGGAATCAGAGGTGGGGAATCAGAGGCGGTGAATCAGAGATGGGGAATCAGAGGCGGGGAATCAGATATGGGGAAACAGTGGCGGGGAATCAGAGGCGGGCAAACAGAGGCGGGGAATTAGATATGGGGAATCAGAGGTGGGGAATCAGAGGTGGTGAATCAGAGATGGGGAATCACAGGCGGGGAATCAGAGGAAGGGAATGGAATGCGGGGAATCAGTGGCAGGGAATCAGAGCTGGGGAATCAGAGGCGGGGAATCAGATATGGGGAAACAGAGGCGGGGAATCAGAGGCGGGGAAACAGAGGCGGGGAATCAGACATGGGGAATCGGATGCAGGGAATCAGAGGTGGGGAATCAGAGCTGGGGAATCAGAGGCGGGAAATCAGAGTTGGGGCATCAGAGGTGGGGAATTAGATATGGGGAAACAGAGGCGGGGAATCAGAGGCGGGGAAACAGAGGCGGGGAATCAGATATGGGGAATCAGAGGTGGGGAATCAGAGGCAGGGAATCAGATGTGCGGAATCAGAGATGGGGAATCAGAGGCAGGGAATCAGAATCAGAAGCGGGGAATCAGAGGCCGGGAATCAGAGGCCGGGAATCAAATGCTGGGAATAAGAGGCCGGGAATCAGACGTGGGAATCAGAGTCCGGGAATCAGAGATGGGGATTCATAGGCGGGGAATGAGATATGGAGAATCAGAGGCGGGGAATCAGAGGCGGGGAAACGGAGGTGGGGAATCAGATATGGGGAATCAGAGGTGGCGAATCAAAGGCGGTGAATCAGAGATGGGGAATCAGAGGTGGGGAATCAGAGGCAGGGAATCAGATGCGGGGAATCAGAGGCGGGGAATCAGAGCTGGCGAATCAGAGGCGGGGAGTCAGAGGTGGGCAATCAGAGCCGGGGAATCAGATATGGGGAATCAGAGGCGGGGAATCAGAGGCGGGGAAACAGAGGCGGGGAATCAGATATGGGGAATCAGAGGTGGGGAATCAGAGGTTGTAAATCAGAGCTGGGGAATCAGAGGCGGGGAATCAGAGTTGGGGAATCAGAGGCAGGGAATCAGATATGGGGAATCAGAGGCGGGGAATCAGAGGCGGGGAAACAGAGGCGGGGAATCAGATATGGGGAATCAGAAGTGGGGAATCAGGGGCAGGGAATCAGTGGCAGGGAATCAGAGGCGGGGAATCAGAGGCGGGGAATCAGAGGCAGGGAATCAGACACGGGGAATCAGAGGCGGGGAATCAGAGATGGGGAATCAGAGGCGGGGAATCAGAGGCAGGGAATCGGACGCCGGGAATCAGAGGCGGGGAATCAGAGCTGGGGAATCAGAGGCGGGGAATCAGAGTTGGGGAATCAGAGGCGGGGAATCAGATATGGGGAAATAGAGGCGGGGAATCAGATATGGGGAATGAGAGGTGTGGAATCAGAGGTTGGGAATCAGAGTCAGGGAATCAGAGGCGGGGAAACAGAGGCGGGGAATCAGATATGGGGAATCAGCGGTGGCGAATCAAAGGCGGTGAAACAGAGATGGGGAATCAGGGCAGGGAATCAGAGGCAGGGAATCAGAGCTGGGGAAACAGAGGCGGGGAATCAGATATGGGGAATCAGAGGTGGGGAATCAGAGCTGGGGAAACAGAGGCGGGGAATCAGATATGGGGAATCAGAGGTGGGGAATCAGGGGCGGGGAATCAGTGGCAGGGAATCAGAGGCCGGGAATAAAAGGCGGGGAATCAGAGCTGGGGAAATCAGAGGCCGGGAATCAGAGGCAGGGAAACAGAGGCGGGGAATCAGATATGGGGAATCAGAGGTGGGGAATTAGAGGTTGCGAATCAGAGGCAGGGAATCAGAGGCAGGGAATCAGAGGCGGGGAATCAGAGGCAGGTAATCGGATGTGCGGAATCAGAGATGGGGAATCAGAGGTGGGGATTCAGAGGTGGTGAATCAGAGAAGGTGAATCAGAGGCAGGGAATCAGACGCAGGGAATCAGAGGCGGGGAATCATAGCTGGCGAATTAGAGGAGGGGAATCAAAGTTGGGGAATCAGAGGTGGGGAATCAGATATGGGGAAACAGAGGTGGGGAATCAGAGGCGGGGAAACAGAGGCGGGGAATCATAGTCGGGGAATCAGAGATGGGGAATCAGAGGCGGGGAATTAGAGGCAGGGAATCGGATGCCGGAAATCAGAGGTGGGAAATCAGAGCTGGGGAATCAGAGGCGGGGAATCAGAGATGGGGAATCAGAGGCGGCGAAGCAGATATGGGGAAAATGAGGCGGGGAATCAGATATGGGGAATCAGAGGCGGGGAATCATATATGGGGAATCAGAGGCTGGGAATCAGAGCGGGGGAAACAGAGGCGGGGAATAAGATATGGGGAATCAGAGGTGGGGAATCAGTGGTGGGGAATCAGTGGCAGGGAATCAGAGGCGGGGAATCAGAGGCGGGGATTCAGAGGCAGGGAATCAGACACGAGGAATCAGAGGTGGGGAATCAGAGATGGGGAATCAGAGGCGGGGAATCAGAGGCAGGGAATCAGACGCGGGGAATCAGAGGCGGGGAATCAGAGCTGGGGAATCAGAGGTGGGGAATCAGAGTCGGGGAATCAGAGGCAGGGTATCGGATGTGCGGAATCAGAGATGGGGAATCAGAGGTGGGGAATCAGAGGCGGTGAATCAGAGATGGGGAATCAGAGGCGGGGAATCAGAGGCAGGAATTCAGACACGGGGATTCAGAGGCTGGGAATCAGACGGGGGAATCAAAGGCGGGGAATCAGAGCTGGTGAATCAGAGGCAGGGAATCAGAGTTGGGGATTCAGAGGCGGGGAATCAGATATGGGGAAACAGAGGCCGGGAATCAGAGGCGGACAAACAGAGGCGGGGAATTAGATATGGGGAATCAGAGGTGGGGAATCAGAGGTGGTGAATCAGAGATGGGGAATCACAGGCGGGGAATCAGAGGCAGGGAATAGAACGCGGGGAATCAGAGGCAGGGAATCAGAGCTGGGGAATCAGAGGCGGGGAATCAGATATGGGGAAACAGAGGCGGGGAATCAGAGGTGGGGAAACAGAGGCAGGGAATCAGACATGGGGAATCGGATGCGGGGAACCAGAGGTGGGGAATCAGAGCTGGGGAATCAGAGGCGGGGAATCAGAGTTGGGGCATCAGAGGTGGGGAATTAGATATGGGGATACAGAGGCGGGGAATCAGAGGCGGGGAAACAGAGGCGGGGAATCAGATATGGGGAATCAGAGGTGGGGAATCAGAGGCAGGGAATCAGATGCTGGGAATAAGAGGCCGGGAATCAGAGGTGGGGAATCAGAGTCCGGGAATCAGAGATGGGGATTCAGAGGTGGGGAATGAGATATGGAGAATCAGAGGCGGGGAATCAGAGGCGGGGAAACAGAGGTGGGGAATCAGATATGGGGAATCAGAGGTGGCGAATCAAAGGCGGTGAATCAGAGATGGGGAAACAGAGGCGGGGAATCAGAGGCGTGGAAACAGAGGTGGGGAATCACATATGGGGAATCAGAGGCGGGGAAACAGAGGCAGGGAATCAGATATGGGGAATCAGAGGCGAGGAATCAGAGGTGGGGAATCATAGGCAGGGAATCGGATGTGCGGAATCAGAGATGGGGAATCAGAGGCCGGGAATCAGAGGTGGTGAACCAGAGATGGGGAATCAAAGGCGGTGAATCAGAGGCAGGGAATCAGACGCGGGGAATCAGAGGTGGGCAATCAGAGGCGGGGAATCAGATATGGGGAATCAGAGGCGGGGAATCAGAGGCGGGGAAACAGAGGCGGGGAATCAGATATGGGAAATCAGAGGTGGGGCATCAGAGGTTGTGAATCACAGATGGGGAATCAGAGGCGGGGAATCAGAGGCACGGAATCAGACGCGGGGAATCAGAGGCGGGGATTCAGAGCTGGGGAATCAGAGGTGGGGAATCAGGGGCGGGGAATCAGTGGCAGGGAATCAGAGGCCGGGAATAAAAGGCGGGGAATCAGAGCTGGGGAATCAGAGGCCGGGAATCAGAGGCAGGGAAACAGAGGCGGGGAATCAGATATGGGGAATCAGAGGTGGGGAATTAGAGGTTGCGAATCAGAGGCAGGGAATCAGAGGCGGGGAATCAGAGGCGGGGAATCAGAGGCAGGGAATCGGATGTGCGGAATCAGAGATGGGGAATCAGAGGTGGGGATTCAGAGGTGGTGAATCAGAGAAGGGGAATCAGAGGCAGGGAATCAGACGCAGGGGGTCAGAGGCGGGGAATCATAGCTGGCGAATTAGAGGAGGGGAATCAAAGTTGGGGAATCAGAGGCGGGGAATCAGATATGGGGAAACAGAGGCGGGGAATCAGAGGCGGGGAAACAGAGGCGGGGAATCATAGGCGGGGAATCAGAGATGGGGAATCAGAGGCGGGGAATCAGAGGCAGGGAATCGGATGCCGGAAATCACAGGCGGGAAATCAGAGCTGGGGAATCAGAGGCGGGGAATCAGAGTTGGGGAATCAGAGGCGGCGAAGCAGATATGGGGAAAATGAGGCGGGGAATCAGATATGGGGAATCAGAGGCGGGGAATCAGATATGGGGAATCAGAGGCTGGGAATCAGAGCGGGGGAAACACAGGCGGGGAATAAGATATGGGGAATCAGAGGTGGGGAATCAGTGGTGGGGAATCAGTGGCAGGGAATCAGAGGCGGGGAATCAGAGGCGGGGATTCAGAGGCAGGGAATCAGACACGGGGAATCAGAGGTGGGGAATCAGAGATGGGGAATCAGAGGCGGGGAATCAGAGGCAGGAAATCAGAGGCGGGCAAACAGAGGCGGGGAATTAGATATGGGGAATCAGAGGTGGGGAATCAGAGGTGGTGAATCAGAGATGGGGAATCACAGGCGGGGAATCAGAGGCAGGGAATGGAACGCGGGGAATCAGAGGCAGGGAATCAGAGCTGGCGAATCAGAGGCAGGGAATCAGATATGGGGAAACAGAGGCGGTGAATCAGAGGCGGGGAAACAGAGGCGGGGAATCAGACATGGGGAATCGGATGCAGGGAATCAGAGGTGGGGAATCAGAGCTGGGGAATCAGAGGCGGGGAATCAGAGTTGGGGCATCAGAGGTGGGGAATTAGATATGGGGAAACAGAGGCGGGGAATCAGAGGCGGGGAAACAGAGGCGGGGAATCAGATATGGGGAATCAGAGGTGGGGAATCAGAGGCAGGGAATCAGATGTGCGGAATCAGAGATGGGGAATCAGAGGCAGGGAATCAGAATCAGAAGCGGGGAATCAGAGGCCGGGAATCAGAGGCCGGGAATCAAATGCTGGGAATAAGAGGCCGGGAATCAGAGGTGGGGAATCAGAGTCCGGGAATCAGAGATGGGGATTCAGAGGCGGGGAATGAGATATGGAGAATCAGAGGCGGGGAATCAGAGGCGGGGAAACAGAGGTGGGGAATCAGATATGGGGAATCAGAGGTGGCGAATCAAAGGCGATGAATCAGAGATGGGGAATCAGAGGCGGGGAATCAGAGGCAGGGAATCAGATGCGGGGAATCAGAGGCGGGGAATCAGAGCTGGCGAATCAGAGGCGGGGAATCAGAGGTGGGCAATCAGAGCCGTGGAATCAGATGTGGGGAATCAGAGGCGGGGAATCAGAGGCGGGGAAACAGAGGCGGGGAATCAGATATGGGGAATCAGATGTGGGGAATCAGAGGTTGTAAATCAGAGATGGGGAATCAAGGCGGGGAATCAGAGGCAGGGAATCAGACGCGGGGAATCAGAGGCGGGGATTCAGAGCTGGGGAATCAGAGGCGGGGAATCAGAGTTGGGGAATCAGAGGCAGGGAATCAGATAAAGGGGAAACAGAGGCGGGGAATCAGAGGCGGGGAAACAGAGGCGCGGAATCAGATATGGGGAATCAGAAGTGGGGAATCAGGGGCAGGGAATCAGTGGCAGGGAATCAGAGGCGGGGAATCAGAGGCGGGGAATCAGAGGCAGGGAATCAGACACGGGGAATCAGAGGCGGGGAATCAGAGATGGGGAATCAGAGGCGGGGAATCAGAGGCAGGGAATCGGACGCCGGGAATCAGAGGCGGGGAATCAGAGCTGGGGAATCAGAGGCGGGGAATCAGAGTTGGGGAAACAGAGGCGGGGAATCAGATATGGGGAAATAGAGGCGGGGAATCAGATATGGGGAATGAGAGGTGTGGAATCAGAGGTTGGGAATCAGAGGCAGGGAATCAGAGGCGGGGAATCAGAGGCGGGGTATCAGATATGGGGAATCAGAGGTGGCGAATCAAAGGCGGTGGAACAGAGATGGGGAATCAGGGCAGGGAATCAGAGGCAGGGAATCAGAGCTGGGGAAACAGAGGCGGGGAATCAGAAATGGGGAATCAGAGGTGGGGAATCAGGGGCGGGGAATCAGTGGCAGGGAATCAGAGCTGGGGAATCAGAGGTGGGGAATCAGAGCTGGGGAAACAGAGGCGGGGAATCAGATATGGGGAATCAGAGGTGGGGAATCAGGGTCGGGGAATCAGTGGCAGGGAATCAGAGGCCGGGAATAAAAGGCGGGGAATCAGAGCTGGGGAATCAGAGGCCGGGAATCAGAGGCAGGGAAACAGAGGCGGGGAATCAGATATGGGGAATCAGAGGTGGGGAATTAGAGGTTGCGAATCAGAGGCAGGGAATCAGAGGCGGGGAATCAGAGGCGGGGAATCAGAGGCAGGGAATCGGATGTGCGGAATCAGAGATGGGGAATCAGAGGTGGGGATTCAGAGGTGGTGATCAGAGAAGGGGAATCAGAGGCAGATAATCAGACGCAGGGAATCAGAGGCGGGGAATCATAGCTGGCGAATTAGAGGAGGGGAATCAAAGTTGGGGAATCAGAGGCGGGGAATCAGATATGGGGAAACAGAGGCGGGGAATCAGAGGCGGGGAAACAGAGGCGGGGAATCATAGGCGGGGAATCAGAGATGGGGAATCAGAGGCGGGGAATCAGAGGCAGGGAATCGGATGCCGGAAATCAGAGGCGGGAAATCAGAGCTGGGGAATCAGAGGCGGGGAATCAGAGTTGGGGAATCAGAGGCGGCGAAGCAGATATGGGGAAAATGAGGCGGGGAATCAGATATGGGGAATCAGAGGCGGGGAATCAGATATGGGGAATCAGAGGCTGGGAATCAGAGCGGGGGAAACAGAGGCGGAGAATAAGATATGGGGAATCAGAGGTGGGGAATCAATGGTGGGGAATCAGTCGCAGGGAATCAGAGGCGGGGAATCAGAGGCGGGGATTCAGAGGCAGGGAATCAGACACGGGGAATCAGAGCTGGGGAATCAGAGGTGGGGAATCAGAGTCGGGGAATCAGAGGCAGGGAATCGGATGTGCGGAATCAGAGATGGGGAATAAGAGGTGGGGAATCAGAGGCGGTGAATCAGAGATGGGGAATCAGAGGCGGGGAATCAGAGGCATGAAATCAGACACGGGGATTCAGAGGCTGGGAATCAGACGGGGGAATCAAAGGCGGGGAATCAGAGCTGGTGAATCAGAGGCAGGGAATCAGAGTTGGGGATTCAGAGGCGGGGAATCAGAGGCGGGGAATCAGAGGCGGGGAATCAGAGGCGGGGATTCAGAGGCAGGGAATCAGACACGGGGAATCAGAGGTGGGGAATCAGAGATGGGGAATCAGAGGCGGGGAATCAGAGGCAGGGAATCAGAGGCGGGCAAACAGAGGCTGGGAATTAGATATGGGGAATCAGAGGTGGGGAATCAGAGGTGGTGAATCAGAGATGGGGAATCACAGGCGGGGAATCAGAGGCAGGGAATGGAACGCGGGGAATCAGAGGCAGGGAATCAGAGCTGGGGAATCAGAGGCGGGGAATCAGATATGGGGAAACAGAGGCGGTGAATCAGAGGCGGGGAAACAGAGGCGGGGAATCAGACATGGGGAATCGGATGCAGGGAATCAGAGGTGGGGAATCAGAGCTGGGGAATCAGAGGCGGGGAATCAGAGTTGGGGCATCAGAGGTGGGGAATTAGATATGGGGAAACAGAGGCGGGGAATCAGAGGCGGGGAAACAGAGGCGGGGAATCAGATATGGGGAATCAGAGGTGGGGAATCAGAGGCAGGGAATCAGATGTGCGGAATCAGAGATGGGGAATCAGAGGCAGGGAATCAGAATCAGAAGCGGGGAATCAGAGGCCGGGAATCAGAGGCCGGGAATCAAATGCTGGGAATAAGAGGCCGGGAATCAGAGGTGGGGAATCAGAGTCCGGGAATCAGAGATGGGGATTCAGAGGCGGGGAATGAGATATGGAGAATCAGAGGCGGGGAATCAGAGGCGGGGAAACAGAGGTGGGGAATCAGATATGGGGAATCAGAGGTGGCGAATCAAAGGCGGTGAATCAGAGATGGGGAATCAGAGGCGGGGAATCAGAGGCAGGGAATCAGATATGGGGAATCAGAGGCGGGGAATCAGAGGCGGGGAAACAGAGGCGGGGAATCAGATATGGGGAATCAGAGGTGGGGAATCAGAGGTTGTAAATCAGAGATGGGGAATCAAGGCGGGGAATCAGAGGCAGGGAATCAGACGCGGGGAATCAGAGGCGGGGATTCAGAGCTGGGGAATCAGAGGCGGGGAATCAGAGTTGGGGAATCAGAGGCAGGGAATCAGATAAAGGGGAAACAGAGGCGGGGAATCAGAGGCGGGGAAACAGAGGCGGGGAATCAGATATGGGGAATCAGAAGTGGGGAATCAGGGGCAGGGAATCAGTGGCAGGGAATCAGAGGCGGGGAATCAGAGGCGGGGAATCAGAGGCAGGGAATCAGACACGGGGAATCAGAGGCGGGGAATCAGAGATGGGGAATCAGAGGCGGGGAATCAGAGGCAGGGAATCGGACGCCGGGAATCAGAGGCGGGGAATCAGAGCTGGGGAATCAGAGGCGGGGAATCAGAGTTGGGGAATCAGAGGCGGGGAATCAGATATGGGGAAATAGAGGCGGGGAATCAGATATGGGGAATGAGAGGTGTGGAATCAGAGGTTGGGAATCAGAGGCAGGGAATCAGAGGCGGGGAATCAGAGGCGGGGAATCAGATATGGGGAATCAGAGGTGGCGAATCAAAGGCGGTGAAACAGAGATGGGGAATCAGGGCAGGGAATCAGAGGCAGGGAATCAGAGCTGGGGAAACAGAGGCGGGGAATCAGAAATGGGGAATCAGAGGTGGGGAATCAGGGGCGGGGAATCAGTGGCAGGGATTCAGAGCTGGGGAATCAGAGGTGGGGAATCAGAGCTGGGGAAACAGAGGCGGGGAATCAGATATGGGGAATCAGAGGTGGGGAATCAGGGGCGGGGAATCAGTGGCAGGGAATCAGAGGCCAGGAATAAAAGGCGGGGAATCAGAGCTGGGGAATCAGAGGCCGGGAATCAGAGGCAGGGAAACAGAGGCGGGGAATCAGATATGGGGAATCAGAGGTGGGGAATTAGAGGTTGCGAATCAGAGGCAGGGAATCAGAGTCGGGGAATCAGAGGCGGGGAATCAGAGGCAGGGAATCGGATGTGCGGAATCAGAGATGGGGAATCAGAGGTGGGGATTCAGAGGTGGTGATCAGAGAAGGGGAATCAGAGGCAGATAATCAGACGCAGGGAATCAGAGGCGGGGAATCATAGCTGGCGAATTAGAGGAGGGGAATCAAAGTTGGGGAATCAGAGGCGGGGAATCAGATATGGGGAAACAGAGGCAGGGAATCAGAGGCGGGGAAACAGAGGCGGGGAATCATAGGCGGGGAATCAGAGATGGGGAATCAGAGGCGGGGAATCAGAGGCAGGGAATCGGATGCCGGAAATCAGAGGCGGGAAATCAGAGCTGGGGAATCAGAGGCGGGGAATCAGAGTTGGGGAATCAGAGGCGGCGAAGCAGATATGGGGAAAATGAGGCGGGGAATCAGATATGGGGAATCAGAGGCCGGGAATCAGATATGGGGAATCAGAGGCTGGGAATCAGAGCGGGGGAAACAGAGGCTGAGAATAAGATATGGGGAATCAGAGGTGGGGAATCAGTGGTGGGGAATCAGTGGCAGGGAATCAGAGGCGGGGAATCAGAGGCGGGGATTCAGAGGCAAGGAATCAGACACGGGGAATCAGAGCTGGGGAATCAGAGGTGGGGAATCAGAGTCGGGGAATCAGAGGCAGGGAATCGGATGTGCGGAATCAGAGATGGGGAATAAGAGGTGGGGAATCAGAGGCGGTGAATCAGAGATGGGGAATCAGAGGCGGGGAATCAGAGGCAGGAAATCAGACACGGGGATTCAGAGGCTGGGAATCAGACGGGGGAATCAAAGGCGGGGAATCAGAGCTGGTGAATCAGAGGCAGGGAATCAGAGTTGGGGATTCAGAGGCGGGGAATCAGATATGGGGAAACAGAGGCAGGGAATCAGAGGGGGACAAACAGAGGCGGGGAATTAGATATGGGGAATCAGAGGTGGGGAATCAGAGGTGGTGAATCAGAGATGGGGAATCACAGGCGGGGAATCAGAGGCAGGGAATAGAACGCGGGGAATCAGAGGCAGGGAATCAGAGCTGGGGAATCAGAGGCGGGGAATCAGATATGGGGAAACAGAGGCGGGGAATCAGAGGCGGGGAAACAGAGGCGGGGAATCAGACATGGGGAATCGGATGCGGGGAATCAGAGGTGGGGAATCAGAGGCGGGGAATCAGAGTTGGGGCATCAGAGGTGGGGAATTAGATATGGGGATACAGAGGCGGGGAATCAGAGGCGGGGAAACAGAGGGGGGGAATCAGATATGGGGAATCAGAGGTGGGGAATCAGAGGCAGGGAATCAGATGTGCGGAATCAGAGATGGGGAATCAGAGGCAGGGAATCAGAATCAGAAGCGGGGAATTAGAGGCCGGGAATCAGAGGCCGGGAATCAGATGCTGGGAATAAGAGGCCGGGAATCAGAGGTGGGGAATCAGAGTCCGGGAATCAGAGATGGGGATTCAGAGGCGGGGACACAGAGGTGGGGAATCAGATATGGGGAATCAGAGGTGGCGAATCAAAGGCGGTGAATCAGAGATGGGGAAAGAGAGGCGGGGAATCAGAGGCGTGGAAACAGAGGTGGGGAATCACATATGGGGAATCAGAGGCGGGGAAACAGAGGCAGGGAATCAGATATGGGGAATCAGAGGCGAGGAATCAGAGGTGGGGAATTATAGGCAGGGAATCGGATGTGCGGAATCAGAGATGGGGAATCAGAGGCCGGGAATCAGAGGTGGTGAACCAGAGATGGGGAATCAGAGGCGGTGAATCAGAGGCAGGGAATCAGACGCGGGGAATCAGAGGTGGGCAATCAGAAGCGGGGAATCAGATATGGGGAATCAGAGGCGGGGAATCAGAGGCGGGGAAACAGAGGCGGGGAATCAGATATGGGGAATCAGAGGTGGGGCATCAGAGGTTGTGAATCACAGATGGGGAATCAGAGGCGGGGAATCAGAGGCAGGGAATCAGACGCGGGGAATCAGAGGCGGGGATTCAGAGCTGGGGAATCAGAGGCGGGGAATCAGAGTTGGGGAATCAGAGGCAGGGAATCAGAGGCAGGAAAACAGAGGCGGGGAATCAGATATGGGGAATCAGAGGTGGGGAATCAGGGGCAGGGAATCAGTGGCAGGGAATCAGACGCGGGGAATCAGAGTCGGGGAATCAGAGGCAGGGAATCAGACACGGGGAATCAGAGGCGGGGAATCAGAGATGGGGAATCAAAGGCGGGGAATCAGAGGCAGGGAATCGGATGCCGGGAATCAGAGGCGGGAAATCAGAGCTGGGGAATCAGAGGCGGGGAATCAGAGTTGGGGAATCAGAGGCGGCGAAGCAGATATGGGGAAATAGAGGCGGGGAATCAGATATGGGGAATCAGAGGCAGGGAATCAGATATGGGGAATCAGAGGCTGGGAATCAGAGGGGGGAAACAGAGGCGGGGAATAAGATATGGGTAATCAGAGGTGGGGAATCAGGGGCGAGGAATCAGTGGCAGGGAATCAGAGGCGGGGAATCAGAGGCGGGGAATCAGAGGCAGGGAATCAGACACTGGGAATCAGAGATGGGGAATCAGAGATGGGGAATCAGAGGCGGGGAATCAGAGGCAGGGAATCAGACGCGGGGAATCAGAGGCGGGGAATCAGAGCTGGGGAATCAGAGGCGGGGAATCAGAGGCAGGGAATCAGACGCGGGGAAGCAGAGGCGGGGAATCAGAGCTGGGGAATCAGAGGTGGGGAATCAGAGTCGGGGAATCAGAGGCAGGGAATCGGATGTGCGGAATCAGAAATGGGGAATCAGAGGTGGGGAATCAGAGGCGGTGAATCAGAGATGGGAAATCAGAGGCGGGGAATCTGAGGCAGGAAATCTGACACGGGGATTCAGAGGCTGGGAATCAGACGAGGGGAATCAAAGGCGGGGAATCAGAGCTGGTGAATCAGAGGCAGGGAATCAGAGTTGGGGATTCAGAGGCGGGGAATCAGATATGGGGAAACAGAGGTGGGGAATCAGAGGCGGGCAAACAGAGGCGGGGAATTAGATATGGGGAATCAGAGGTGGGGAATCAGAGGTGGTGAATCAGAGATGGGGAATCACAGGCGGGGAATCAGAGGCAGGGAATAGAACGCGGGGAATCAGAGGCAGGGAATCAGAGCTGGGGAATCAGAGGCGGGGAATCAGATATGGGGAAACAGAGGCGGGGAATCAGAGGCGGGGAAACAGAGGCGGGGAATCAGACATGGGGAATCGGATGCGGGGAATCAGAGGCGGGGAATCAGAGCTGGGGAATCAGAGGCGGGGAATCAGAGTTGGGGCATCAGAGGTGGGGAATTAGATATGGGGAAACAGAGGCGGGGAATCAGAGGCGGGGAAACAGAGGCGGGGAATCAGATATGGGGAATCAGAGGTGGGGAATCAGAGGTAGGGATTCAGATGTGCGGAATCAGAGATGGGGAATCAGAGGCAGGGTATCAGAATCAGAAGCGGGGAATCAGAGGCCGGGAATCAGAGGCCGGGAATCAGATGCTGGGAATAAGAGGCCGGGAATCAGAGGTGGGGAATCAGAGTCCGGGAATCAGAGATGGGGATTCAGAGGCGGGGAATGAGATATGGAGAATCAGAGGCAGGGAATCAGAGGCGGGGAAACAGAGGTGGGGATTCAGATATGGGTAATCAGAGGTGGCGAATCAAAGGCGGTGAATCAGAGATGGGGAATCAGAGGGGGGGAATCAGAGGCAGGGAATCAGATGCGGCGATTCAGAGGCGGGGAATCAGAGCTGGCGAATCAGAGGCGGGGAATCAGAGGTGGGCAATCAGAGCCGGGGAATCAGATATGGGGAATCAGAGGCGCGGAATCAGAGGCGGGGAAACAGAGGCGGGGATTCAGATATGGGGAATCAGAGTGGGGAATCAGAGGTTGTGAATCAGAGATGGGGAATCAAGGCGGGGAATCAGAGGCAGGGAATCAGACGCGGGGAATCAGAGGCGGGGATTCAGAGCTGGGGAATCAGAGGCGGGGAATCAGAGTTGGGGAATCAGAGGCAGTGAATCAGATATGGGGAATCAGAGGCGGGGAATCAGAGGCGGGGAATCAGAGGCGGGGAATCAGAGCTGGGGAATCAAAGGTCGGGAATCAGAGTTGGGGAATCAGAGGCGGCGAAGCAGATATGGGGAAATAGAGGCGGGGAATCAGATATGGGGAATCAGAGGCAGGGAATCAGATATGGGGAATCAGAGGCTGGGAATCAGAGGGGGGGGAAACAGAGGCGGGGAATAAGATATGGGGAATCAGAGGTGGGGAATCAGGGGCGGGGAATCAGTGGCAGGGAATCAGAGGCGGGGAATCAGAGGCGGGGAATCAGAGGCAGGGAATCAGACACGGGGAATCAGAGGTGGGGAATCAGAGATGGGGAATCAGAGGCGGGGAATCAGAGGCAGGGAATCAGACGCGGGGAATCAGAGGCGGGGAATAAGAGCTGGGGAATCAGAGGTGGGGAATCAGAGTCGGGGAATCAGAGGCAGGGAATCGGATGTGCGGAATCAGAAATGGGGAATCAGAGGTGGGGAATCAGAGGCGGTGAATCAGAGATGGGGAATCAGAGGCGGGGAATCAGATATGGGGAAACAGTGGCGGGGAATCAGAGGCGGGCAAACAGAGGCGGGGAATTAGATATGGGGAATCAGAGGTGGGGAATCAGAGGTGGTGAATCAGAGATGGGGAATCACAGGCGGGGAATCAGAGGCAGGGAATGGAATGCGGGGAATCAGTGGCAGGGAATCAGAGCTGGGGAATCAGAGGCGGGGAATCAGATATGGGGAAACAGAGGCGGGGAATCAGAGGCGGGGAAACAGAGGCGGGGAATCAGACATGGGGAATCGGATGCAGGGAATCAGAGGTGGGGAATCAGAGCTGGGGAATCAGAGGCGGGAAATCAGAGTTGGGGCATCAGAGGTGGGGAATTAGATATGGGGAAACAGAGGCGGGGAATCAGAGGCGGGGAAACAGAGGCGGGGAATCAGATATGGGGAATCAGAGGTGGGGAATCAGAGGCAGGGAATCAGATGTGCGGAATCAGAGATGGGGAATCAGAGGCAGGGAATCAGAATCAGAAGCGGGGAATCAGAGGCCGGGAATCAGAGGCCGGGAATCAAATGCTGGGAATAAGAGGCCGGGAATCAGACGTGGGAATCAGAGTCCGGGAATCAGAGATGGGGATTCATAGGCGGGGAATGAGATATGGAGAATCAGAGGCGGGGAATCAGAGGCGGGGAAACGGAGGTGGGGAATCAGATATGGGGAATCAGAGGTGGCGAATCAAAGGCGGTGAATCAGAGATGGGGAATCAGAGGTGGGGAATCAGAGGCAGGGAATCAGATGCGGGGAATCAGAGGCGGGGAATCAGAGCTGGCGAATCAGAGGCGGGGAGTCAGAGGTGGGCAATCAGAGCCGGGGAATCAGATATGGGGAATCAGAGGCGGGGAATCAGAGGCGGGGAAACAGAGGCGGGGAATCAGATATGGGGAATCAGAGGTGGGGAATCAGAGGTTGTAAATCAGAGCTGGGGAATCAGAGGCGGGGAATCAGAGTTGGGGAATCAGAGGCAGGGAATCAGATATGGGGAATCAGAGGCGGGGAATCAGAGGCGGGGAAACAGAGGCGGGGAATCAGATATGGGGAATCAGAAGTGGGGAATCAGGGGCAGGGAATCAGTGGCAGGGAATCAGAGGCGGGGAATCAGAGGCGGGGAATCAGAGGCAGGGAATCAGACACGGGGAATCAGAGGCGGGGAATCAGAGATGGGGAATCAGAGGCCGGGAATCAGAGGCAGGGAATCGGACGCCGGGAATCAGAGGCGGGGAATCAGAGCTGGGGAATCAGAGGCGGGGAATCAGAGTTGGGGAATCAGAGGCGGGGAATCAGATATGGGGAAATAGAGGCGGGGAATCAGATATGGGGAATGAGAGGTGTGGAATCAGAGGTTGGGAATCAGAGGCAGGGAATCAGAGGCGGGGAAACAGAGGCGGGGAATCAGATATGGGGAATCAGCGGTGGCGAATCAAAGGCGGTGAAACAGAGATGGGGAATCAGGGCAGGGAATCAGAGGCAGGGAATCAGAGCTGGGGAAACAGAGGCGGGGAATCAGATATGGGGAATCAGAGGTGGGGAATCAGAGCTGGGGAAACAGAGGCGGGGAATCAGATATGGGGAATCAGAGGTGGGGAATCAGGGGCGGGGAATCAGTGGCAGGGAATCAGAGGCCGGGAATAAAAGGCGGGGAATCAGAGCTGGGGAAATCAGAGGCCGGGAATCAGAGGCAGGGAAACAGAGGCGGGGAATCAGATATGGGGAATCAGAGGTGGGGAATTAGAGGTTGCGAATCAGAGGCAGGGAATCAGAGGCAGGGAATCAGAGGCGGGGAATCAGAGGCAGGTAATCGGATGTGCGGAATCAGAGATGGGGAATCAGAGGTGGGGATTCAGAGGTGGTGAATCAGAGAAGGTGAATCAGAGGCAGGGAATCAGACGCAGGGAATCAGAGGCGGGGAATCATAGCTGGCGAATTAGAGGAGGGGAATCAAAGTTGGGGAATCAGAGGTGGGGAATCAGATATGGGGAAACAGAGGTGGGGAATCAGAGGCGGGGAAACAGAGGCGGGGAATCATAGTCGGGGAATCAGAGATGGGGAATCAGAGGCGGGGAATTAGAGGCAGGGAATCGGATGCCGGAAATCAGAGGCGGGAAATCAGAGCTGGGGAATCAGAGGCGGGGAATCAGAGATGGGGAATCAGAGGCGGCGAAGCAGATATGGGGAAAATGAGGCGGGGAATCAGATATGGGGAATCAGAGGCGGGGAATCATATATGGGGAATCAGAGGCTGGGAATCAGAGCGGGGGAAACAGAGGCGGGGAATAAGATATGGGGAATCAGAGGTGGGGAATCAGTGGTGGGGAATCAGTGGCAGGGAATCAGAGGCGGGGAATCAGAGGCGGGGATTCAGAGGCAGGGAATCAGACACGGGGAATCAGAGGTGGGGAATCAGAGATGGGGAATCAGAGGCGGGGAATCAGAGGCAGGGAATCAGACGCGGGGAATCAGAGGCGGGGAATCAGAGCTGGGGAATCAGAGGTGGGGAATCAGAGTCGGGGAATCAGAGGCAGGGTATCGGATGTGCGGAATCAGAGATGGGGAATCAGAGGTGGGGAATCAGAGGCGGTGAATCAGAGATGGGGAATCAGAGGCGGGGAATCAGAGGCAGGAAATCAGACACGGGGATTCAGAGGCTGGGAATCAGACGGGGGAATCAAAGGCGGGGAATCAGAGCTGGTGAATCAGAGGCAGGGAATCAGAGTTGGGGATTCAGAGGCGGGGAATCAGATATGGGGAAACAGAGGCCGGGAATCAGAGGCGGACAAACAGAGGCGGGGAATTAGATATGGGGAATCAGAGGTGGGGAATCAGAGGTGGTGAATCAGAGATGGGGAATCACAGGCGGGGAATCAGAGGCAGGGAATAGAACGCGGGGAATCAGAGGCAGGGAATCAGAGCTGGGGAATCAGAGGCGGGGAATCAGATATGGGGAAACAGAGGCGGGGAATCAGAGGTGGGGAAACAGAGGCAGGGAATCAGACATGGGGAATCGGATGCGGGGAACCAGAGGTGGGGAATCAGAGCTGGGGAATCAGAGGCGGGGAATCAGAGTTGGGGCATCAGAGGTGGGGAATTAGATATGGGGATACAGAGGCGGGGAATCAGAGGCGGGGAAACAGAGGCGGGGAATCAGATATGGGGAATCAGAGGTGGGGAATCAGAGGCAGGGAATCAGATGTGCGGAATCAGAGATGGGGAATCAGAGGCAGGGAATCAGAATCAGAAGCGGGGAATTAGAGGCCGGGAATCAGAGGCCGGGAATCAGATGCTGGGAATAAGAGGCCGGGAATCAGAGGTGGGGAATCAGAGTCCGGGAATCAGAGATGGGGATTCGGAGGTGGGGAATGAGATATGGAGAATCAGAGGCGGGGAATCAGAGGCGGGGAAACAGAGGTGGGGAATCAGATATGGGGAATCAGAGGTGGCGAATCAAAGGCGGTGAATCAGAGATGGGGAAACAGAGGCGGGGAATCAGAGGCGTGGAAACAGAGGTGGGGAATCACATATGGGGAATCAGAGGCGGGGAAACAGAGGAAGGGAATCAGATATGGGGAATCAGAGGCGAGGAATCAGAGGTGGGGAATCATAGGCAGGGAATCGGATGTGCGGAATCAGAGATGGGGAATCAGAGGCCGGGAATCAGAGGTGGTGAACCAGAGATGGGGAATCAAAGGCGGTGAATCAGAGGCAGGGAATCAGACGCGGGGAATCAGAGGTGGGCAATCAGAGGCGGGGAATCAGATATGGGGAATCAGAGGCGGGGAATCAGAGGCGGGGAAACAGAGGCGGGGAATCAGATATGGGGAATCAGAGGTGGGGCATCAGAGGTTGTGAATCACAGATGGGGAATCAGAGGCGGGGAATCAGAGGCAGGGAATCAGACGCGGGGAATCAGAGGCGGGGATTCAGAGCTGGGGAATCAGAGGTGGGGAATCAGGGGCGGGGAATCAGTGGCAGGGAATCAGAGGCCGGGAATAAAAGGCGGGGAATCAGAGCTGGGGAATCAGAGGCCGGGAATCAGAGGCAGGGAAACAGAGGCGGGGAATCAGATATGGGGAATCAGAGGTGGGGAATTAGAGGTTGCGAATCAGAGGCAGGGAATCAGAGGCGGGGAATCAGAGGCGGGGAATCAGAGGCAGGGAATCGGATGTGCGGAATCAGAGATGGGGAATCAGAGGTGGGGATTCAGAGGTGGTGAATCAGAGAAGGGGAATCAGAGGCAGGGAATCAGACGCAGGGGGTCAGAGGCGGGGAATCATAGCTGGCGAATGAGAGGAGGGGAATCAAAGTTGGGGAATCAGAGGCGGGGAATCAGATATGGGGAAACAGAGGCGGGGAATCAGAGGCGGGGAAACAGAGGCGGGGAATCATAGGCGGGGAATCAGAGATGGGGAATCAGAGGCGGGGAATCAGAGGCAGGGAATCGGATGCCGGAAATCACAGGCGGGAAATCAGAGCTGGGGAATCAGAGGCGGGGAATCAGAGTTGGGGAATCAGAGGCGGCGAAGCAGATATGGGGAAAATGAGGCGGGGAATCAGATATGGGGAATCAGAGGCGGGGAATCAGATATGGGGAATCAGAGGCTGGGAATCAGAGCGGGGGAAACACAGGCGGGGAATAAGATATGGGGAATCAGAGGTGGGGAATCAGTGGTGGGGAATCAGTGGCAGGGAATCAGAGGCGGGGAATCAGAGGCGGGGATTCAGAGGCAGGGAATCAGACACGGGGAATCAGAGGTGGGGAATCAGAGATGGGGAATCAGAGGCGGGGAATCAGAGGCAGGAAATCAGAGGCGGGCAAACAGAGGCGGGGAATTAGATATGGGGAATCAGAGGTGGGGAATCAGAGGTGGTGAATCAGAGATGGGGAATCACAGGCGGGGAATCAGAGGCAGGGAATGGAACGCGGGGAATCAGAGGCAGGGAATCAGAGCTGGCGAATCAGAGGCAGGGAATCAGATATGGGGAAACAGAGGCGGTGAATCAGAGGCGGGGAAACAGAGGCGGGGAATCAGACATGGGGATTCGGATGCAGGGAATCAGAGGTGGGGAATCAGAGCTGGGGAATCAGAGGCGGGGAATCAGAGTTGGGGCATCAGAGGTGGGGAATTAGATATGGGGAAACAGAGGCGGGGAATCAGAGGCGGGGAAACAGAGGCGGGGAATCAGATATGGGGAATCAGAGGTGGGGAATCAGAGGCAGGGAATCAGATGTGCGGAATCAGAGATGGGGAATCAGAGGCAGGGAATCAGAATCAGAAGCGGGAATTCAGAGGCCGGGAATCAGAGGCCGGGAATCAAATGCTGGGAATAAGAGGCCGGGAATCAGAGGTGGGGAATCAGAGTCCGGGAATCAGAGATGGGGATTCAGAGGCGGGGAATGAGATATGGAGAATCAGAGGCGGGGAATCAGAGGCGGGGAAACAGAGGTGGGGAATCAGATATGGGGAATCAGAGGTGGCGAATCAAAGGCGGTGAATCAGAGATGGGGAATCAGAGGCGGGGAATCAGAGGCAGGGAATCAGATGCGGGGAATCAGAGGCGGGGAATCAGAGCTGGCGAATCAGAGGCGGGGAATCAGAGGTGGGCAATCAGAGCCGGGGAATCAGATATGGGGAATCAGAGGCGGGGAATCAGAGGCGGGGAAACAGAGGCGGGGAATCAGATATGGGGAATCAGAGGTGGGGAATCAGAGGTTGTAAATCAGAGATGGGGAATCAAGGCGGGGAATCAGAGGCAGGGAATCAGACGCGGGGAATCAGAGGCGGGGATTCAGAGCTGGGGAATCAGAGGCGGGGAATCAGAGTTGGGGAATCAGAGGCAGGGAATCAGATAAAGGGGAAACAGAGGCGGGGAATCAGAGGCGGGGAAACAGAGGCGGGGAATCAGATATGGGGAATCAGAAGTGGGGAATCAGGGGCAGGGAATCAGTGGCAGGGAATCAGAGGCGGGGAATCAGAGGCGGGGAATCAGAGGCAGGGAATCAGACACGGGGAATCAGAGGCGGGGAATCAGAGATGGGGAATCAGAGGCGGGGAATCAGAGGCAGGGAATCGGACGCCGGGAATCAGAGGTGGGGAATCAGAGCTGGGGAATCAGAGGCGGGGAATCAGAGTTGGGGAAACAGAGGCGGGGAATCAGATATGGGGAAATAGAGGCGGGGAATCAGATATGGGGAATGAGAGGTGTGGAATCAGAGGTTGGGAATCAGAGGCAGGGAATCAGAGGCGGGGAATCAGAGGCGGGGTATCAGATATGGGGAATCAGAGGTGGCGAATCAAAGGCGGTGGAACAGAGATGGGGAATCAGGGCAGGGAATCAGAGGCAGGGAATCAGAGCTGGGGAAACAGAGGCGGGGAATCAGAAATGGGGAATCAGAGGTGGGGAATCAGGGGCGGGGAATCAGTGGCAGGGAATCAGAGCTGGGGAATCAGAGGTGGGGAATCAGAGCTGGGGAAACAGTGGCGGGGAATCAGATATGGGGAATCAGAGGTGGGGAATCAGGGTCGGGGAATCAGTGGCAGGGAATCAGAGGCCGGGAATAAAAGGCGGGGAATCAGAGCTGGGGAATCAGAGGCCGGGAATCAGAGGCAGGGAAACAGAGGCGGGGAATCAGATATGGGGAATCAGAGGTGGGGAATTAGAGGTTGCGAATCAGAGGCAGGGAATCAGAGGCGGGGAATCAGAGGCGGGGAATCAGAGGCAGGGAATCGGATGTGCGGAATCAGAGATGGGGAATCAGAGGTGGGGATTCAGAGGTGGTGATCAGAGAAGGGGAATCAGAGGCAGATAATCAGACGCAGGGAATCAGAGGCGGGGAATCATAGCTGGTGAATTAGAGGAGGGGAATCAAAGTTGGGGAATCAGAGGCGGGGAATCAGATATGGGGAAACAGAGGCGGGGAATCAGAGGCGGGGAAACAGAGGCGGGGAATCATAGGCGGGGAATCAGAGATGGGGAATCAGAGGCGGGGAATCAGAGGCAGTGAATCGGATGCCGGAAATCAGAGGTGGGAAATCAGAGCTGGGGAATCAGAGGCGGGGAATCAGAGTTGGGGAATCAGAGGCGGCGAAGCAGATATGGGGAAAATGAGGCGGGGAATCAGATATGGGGAATCAGAGGCGGGGAATCAGATATGGGGAATCAGAGGCTGGGAATCAGAGCGGGGGAAACAGAGGCGGAGAATAAGATATGGGGAATCAGAGGTGGGGAATCAGTGGTGGGGAATCAGTCGCAGGGAATCAGAGGCGGGGAATCAGAGGCGGGGATTCAGAGGCAGGGAATCAGACACGGGGAATCAGAGCTGGGGAATCAGAGGTGGGGAATCAGAGTCGGGGAATCAGAGGCAGGGAATCGGATGTGCGGAATCAGAGATGGGGAATAAGAGGTGGGGAATCAGAGGCGGTGAATCAGAGATGGGGAATCAGAGGCGGGGAATCAGAGGCATGAAATCAGACACGGGGATTCAGAGGCTGGGAATCAGACGGGGGAATCAAAGGCGGGGAATCAGAGCTGGTGAATCAGAGGCAGGGAATCAGAGTTGGGGATTCAGAGGCGGGGAATCAGAGGCGGGGAATCAGAGGCGGGGAATCAGAGGCGGGGATTCAGAGGCAGGGAATCAGACACGGGGAATCAGAGGTGGGGAATCAGAGATGGGGAATCAGAGGCGGGGAATCAGAGGCAGGGAATCAGAGGCGGGCAAACAGAGGCTGGGAATTAGATATGGGGAATCAGAGGTGGGGAATCAGAGGTGGTGAATCAGAGATGGGGAATCACAGGCGGGGAATCAGAGGCAGGGAATGGAACGCGGGGAATCAGAGGCAGGGAATCAGAGCTGGGGAATCAGAGGCGGGGAATCAGATATGGGGAAACAGAGGCGGTGAATCAGAGGCGGGGAAACAGAGGCGGGGAATCAGACATGGGGAATCGGATGCAGGGAATCAGAGGTGTGGAATCAGAGCTGGGGAATCAGAGGCGGGGAATCAGAGTTGGGGCATCAGAGGTGGGGAATTAGATATGGGGAAACAGAGGCGGGGAATCAGAGGCGGGGAAACAGAGGCGGGAAATCAGATATGGGGAATCAGAGGTGGGGAATCAGAGGCAGGGAATCAGATGTGCGGAATCAGAGATGGGGAATCAGAGGCAGGGAATCAGAATCAGAAGCGGGGAATCAGAGGCCGGGAATCAGAGGCCGGGAATCAAATGCTGGGAATAAGAGGCCGGGAATCAGAGGTGGGGAATCAGAGTCCGGGAATCAGAGATGGGGATTCAGAGGCGGGGAATGAGATATGGAGAATCAGAGGCGGGGAATCAGAGGCGGGGAAACAGAGGTGGGGAATCAGATATGGGGAATCAGAGGTGGCGAATCAAAGGCGGTGAATCAGAGATGGGGAATCAGAGGCGGGGAATCAGAGGCAGGGAATCAGATATGGGGAATCAGAGGCGGGGAATCAGAGGCGGGGAAACAGAGGCGGGGAATCAGATATGGGGAATCAGAGGTGGGGAATCAGAGGTTGTAAATCAGAGATGGGGAATCAAGGCGGGGAATCAGAGGCAGGGAATCAGACGCGGGGAATCAGAGGCGGGGATTCAGAGCTGGGGAATCAGAGGCGGGGAATCAGAGTTGGGGAATCAGAGGCAGGGAATCAGATAAAGGGGAAACAGAGGCGGGGAATCAGAGGCGGGGAAACAGAGGCGGGGAATCAGATATGGGGAATCAGAAGTGGGGAATCAGGGGCAGGGAATCAGTGGCAGGGAATCAGAGGCGGGGAATCAGAGGCGGGGAATCAGAGGCAGGGAATCAGACACGGGGAATCAGAGGCGGGGAATCAGAGATGGGGAATCAGAGGCGGGGAATCAGAGGCAGGGAATCGGACGCCGGGAATCAGAGGCGGGGAATCAGAGCTGGGGAATCAGAGGCGGGGAATCAGAGTTGGGGAATCAGAGGCGGGGAATCAGATATGGGGAAATAGAGGCGGGGAATCAGATATGGGGAATGAGAGGTGTGGAATCAGAGGTTGGGAATCAGAGGCAGGGAATCAGAGGCGGGGAATCAGAGGCGGGGAATCAGATATGGGGAATCAGAGGTGGCGAATCAAAGGCGGTGAAACAGAGATGGGGAATCAGGGCAGGGAATCAGAGGCAGGGAATCAGAGCTGGGGAAACAGAGGCGGGGAATCAGAAATGGGGAATCAGAGGTGGGGAATCAGGGGCGGGGAATCAGTGGCAGGGATTCAGAGCTGGGAAATCAGAGGTGGGGAATCAGAGCTGGGGAAACAGAGGCGGGGAATCAGATATGGGGAATCAGAGGTGGGGAATCAGGGGCGGGGAATCAGTGGCAGGGAATCAGAGGCCAGGAATAAAAGGCGGGGAATCAGAGCTGGGGAATCAGAGGCCGGGAATCAGAGGCAGGGAAACAGAGGCGGGGAATCAGATATGGGGAATCAGAGGTGGGGAATTAGAGGTTGCGAATCAGAGGCAGGGAATCAGAGTCGGGGAATCAGAGGCGGGGAATCAGAGGCAGGGAATCGGATGTGCGGAATCAGAGATGGGGAATCAGAGGTGGGGATTCAGAGGTGGTGATCAGAGAAGGGGAATCAGAGGCAGATAATCAGACGCAGGGAATCAGAGGCGGGGAATCATAGCTGGCGAATTAGAGGAGGGGAATCAAAGTTGGGGAATCAGAGGCGGGGAATCAGATATGGGGAAACAGAGGCAGGGAATCAGAGGCGGGGAAACAGAGGCGGGGAATCATAGGCGGGGAATCAGAGATGGGGAATCAGAGGCGGGGAATCAGAGGCAGGGAATCGGATGCCGGAAATCAGAGGCGGGAAATCAGAGCTGGGGAATCAGAGGCGGGGAATCAGAGTTGGGGAATCAGAGGCGGCGAAGCAGATATGGGGAAAATGAGGCGGGGAATCAGATATGGGGAATCAGAGGCCGGGAATCAGATATGGGGAATCAGAGGCTGGGAATCAGAGCGGGGGAAACAGAGGCTGAGAATAAGATATGGGGAATCAGAGGTGGGGAATCAGTGGTGGGGAATCAGTGGCAGGGAATCAGAGGCGGGGAATCAGAGGCGGGGATTCAGAGGCAAGGAATCAGACACGGGGAATCAGAGCTGGGGAATCAGAGGTGGGGAATCAGAGTCGGGGAATCAGAGGCAGGGAATCGGATGTGCGGAATCAGAGATGGGGAATAAGAGGTGGGGAATCAGAGGCGGTGAATCAGAGATGGGGAATCAGAGGCGGGGAATCAGAGGCAGGAAATCAGACACGGGGATTCAGAGGCTGGGAATCAGACGGGGGAATCAAAGGCGGGGAATCAGAGCTGGTGAATCAGAGGCAGGGAATCAGAGTTGGGGATTCAGAGGCGGGGAATCAGATATGGGGAAACAGAGGCAGGGAATCAGAGGGGGACAAACAGAGGCGGGGAATTAGATATGGGGAATCAGAGGTGGGGAATCAGAGGTGGTGAATCAGAGATGGGGAATCACAGGCGGGGAATCAGAGGCAGGGAATAGAACGCGGGGAATCAGAGGCAGGGAATCAGAGCTGGGGAATCAGAGGCGGGGAATCAGATATGGGGAAACAGAGGCGGGGAATCAGAGGCGGGGAAACAGAGGCGGGGAATCAGACATGGGGAATCGGATGCGGGGAATCAGAGGTGGGGAATCAGAGGCGGGGAATCAGAGTTGGGGCATCAGAGGTGGGGAATTAGATATGGGGATACAGAGGCGGGGAATCAGAGGCGGGGAAACAGAGGGGGGGAATCAGATATGGGGAATCAGAGGTGGGGAATCAGAGGCAGGGAATCAGATGTGCGGAATCAGAGATGGGGAATCAGAGGCAGGGAATCAGAATCAGAAGCGGGGAATTAGAGGCCGGGAATCAGAGGCCGGGAATCAGATGCTGGGAATAAGAGGCCGGGAATCAGAGGTGGGGAATCAGAGTCCGGGAATCAGAGATGGGGATTCAGAGGCGGGGACACAGAGGTGGGGAATCAGATATGGGGAATCAGAGGTGGCGAATCAAAGGCGGTGAATCAGAGATGGGGAAAGAGAGGCGGGGAATCAGAGGCGTGGAAACAGAGGTGGGGAATCACATATGGGGAATCAGAGGCGGGGAAACAGAGGCAGGGAATCAGATATGGGGAATCAGAGGCGAGGAATCAGAGGTGGGGAATCATAGGCAGGGAATCGGATGTGCGGAATCAGAGATGGGGAATCAGAGGCCGGGAATCAGAGGTGGTGAACCAGAGATGGGGAATCAGAGGCGGTGAATCAGAGGCAGGGAATCAGACGCGGGGAATCAGAGGTGGGCAATCAGAAGCGGGGAATCAGATATGGGGAATCAGAGGCGGGGAATCAGAGGCGGGGAAACAGAGGCGGGGAATCAGATATGGGGAATCAGAGGTGGGGCATCAGAGGTTGTGAATCACAGATGGGGAATCAGAGGCGGGGAATCAGAGGCAGGGAATCAGACGCGGGGAATCAGAGGCGGGGATTCAGAGCTGGGGAATCAGAGGCGGGGAATCAGAGTTGGGGAATCAGAGGCAGGGAATCAGAGGCAGGAAAACAGAGGCGGGGAATCAGATATGGGGAATCAGAGGTGGGGAATCAGGGGCAGGGAATCAGTGGCAGGGAATCAGACGCGGGGAATCAGAGTCGGGGAATCAGAGGCAGGGAATCAGACACGGGGAATCAGAGGCGGGGAATCAGAGATGGGGAATCAAAGGCGGGGAATCAGAGGCAGGGAATCGGATGCCGGGAATCAGAGGCGGGAAATCAGAGCTGGGGAATCAGAGGCGGGGAATCAGAGTTGGGGAATCAGAGGCGGCGAAGCAGATATGGGGAAATAGAGGCGGGGAATCAGATATGGGGAATCAGAGGCAGGGAATCAGATATGGGGAATCAGAGGCTGGGAATCAGAGGGGGGGAAACAGAGGAGGGGAATAAGATATGGGTAATCAGAGGTGGGGAATCAGGGGCGAGGAATCAGTGGCAGGGAATCAGAGGCGGGGAATCAGAGGCGGGGAATCAGAGGCAGGGAATCAGACACGGGGAATCAGAGATGGGGAATCAGAGATGGGGAATCAGAGGCGGGGAATCAGAGGCAGGGAATCAGACGCGGGGAATCAGAGGCGGGGAATCAGAGCTGGGGAATCAGAGGCGGGGAATCAGAGGCAGGGAATCAGACGCGGGGAAGCAGAGGCGGGGAATCAGAGCTGGGGAATCAGAGGTGGGGAATCAGAGTCGGGGAATCAGAGGCAGGGAATCGGATGTGCGGAATCAGAAATGGGGAATCAGAGGTGGGGAATCAGAGGCGGTGAATCAGAGATGGGAAATCAGAGGCGGGGAATCTGAGGCAGGAAATCTGACACGGGGATTCAGAGGCTGGGAATCAGACGAGGGGAATCAAAGGCGGGGAATCAGAGCTGGTGAATCAGAGGCAGGGAATCAGAGTTGGGGATTCAGAGGCGGGGAATCAGATATGGGGAAACAGAGGCGGGGAATCAGAGGCGGGCAAACAGAGGCGGGGAATTAGATATGGGGAATCAGAGGTGGGGAATCAGAGGTGGTGAATCAGAGATGGGGAATCACAGGCGGGGAATCAGAGGCAGGGAATAGAACGCAGGGAATCAGAGGCAGGGAATCAGAGCTGGGGAATCAGAGGCGGGGAATCAGATATGGGGAAACAGAGGCGGGGAATCAGAGGCGGGGAAACAGAGGCGGGGAATCAGACATGGGGAATCGGATGCGGGGAATCAGAGGCGGGGAATCAGAGCTGGGGAATCAGAGGCGGGGAATCAGAGTTGGGGCATCAGAGGTGGGGAATTAGATATGGGGAAACAGAGGCGGGGAATCAGAGGCGGGGAAACAGAGGCGGGGAATCAGATATGGGGAATCAGAGGTGGGGAATCAGAGGTAGGGATTCAGATGTGCGGAATCAGAGATGGGGAATCAGAGGCAGGGTATCAGAATCAGAAGCGGGGAATCAGAGGCCGGGAATCAGAGGCCGGGAATCAGATGCTGTTAATAAGAGGCCGGGAATCAGAGGTGGGGAATCAGAGTCCGGGAATCAGAGATGGGGATTCAGAGGCGGGGAATGAGATATGGAGAATCAGAGGCAGGGAATCAGAGGCGGGAAACAGAGGTGGGGATTCAGATATGGGTAATCAGAGGTGGCGAATCAAAGGCGGTGAATCAGAGATGGGGAATCAGAGGCGGGGAATCAGAGGCAGGGAATCAGATGCGGCGATTCAGAGGCGGGGAATCAGAGCTGGCGAATCAGAGGCGGGGAATCAGAGGTGGGCAATCAGAGCCGGGGAATCAGATATGGGGAATCAGAGGCGCGGAATCAGAGGCGGGGAAACAGAGGCGGGGATTCAGATATGGGGAATCAGAGTGGGGAATCAGAGGTTGTGAATCAGAGATGGGGAATCAAGGCGGGGAATCAGAGGCAGGGAATCAGACGCGGGGAATCAGAGGCGGGGATTCAGAGCTGGGGAATCAGAGGCGGGGAATCAGAGTTGGGGAATCAGAGGCAGTGAATCAGATATGGGGAATCAGAGGCGGGGAATCAGAGGCGGGGAAACAGAGGCGGGGAATCAGATATGGGGAATCAGAGGTGGGGAATCAGGGGCAGGGAATCAGTGGCAGGGAATCAGAGGCGGGGAATCAGAGGCGGGGAATCAGAGGCAGGGAATCAGACACGAGGAATCAGAGGCGGGGAATCAGAGATGGGGAATCAGAGGCGGGGAATCAGAGGCAGGGAATCGGACGCCTGGAATCAGAGGCGGGGAATCAGAGCTGGGGAATCAGAGGCGGGGAATCAGAGTTGGGGAATCAGAGGCGGGGAATCAGATATGGGGAAATAGAGGCGGGGAATCAGATATGGGGAATCAGAGGTGTGGAATCAGAGGTTGGGAATCAGAGGCAGGGAATCAGAGGCGGGGAAACAGAGGCGGGGAATCAGAGGCAGGGAATCAGACGCGGGGAATCAGAGGCGGGGAATCAGAGCTGGGGAATCAGAGGCGGGGAATCAGAGGCAGGGAATCAGACGCGGGGAAGCAGAGGCGGGGAATCAGAGCTGGGGAATCAGAGGTGGGGAATCAGAGTCGGGGAATCAGAGGCAGGGAATCGGATGTGCGGAATCAGAAATGGGGAATCAGAGGTGGGGAATCAGAGGCGGTGAATCAGAGATGGGAAATCAGAGGCGGGGAATCTGAGGCAGGAAATCTGACACGGGGATTCAGAGGCTGGGAATCAGACGAGGGGAATCAAAGGCGGGGAATCAGAGCTGGTGAATCAGAGGCAGGGAATCAGAGTTGGGGATTCAGAGGCGGGGAATCAGATATGGGGAAACAGAGGCGGGGAATCAGAGGCGGGCAAACAGAGGCGGGGAATTAGATATGGGGAATCAGAGGTGGGGAATCAGAGGTGGTGAATCAGAGATGGGGAATCACAGGCGGGGAATCAGAGGCAGGGAATAGAACGCGGGGAATCAGAGGCAGGGAATCAGAGCTGGGGAATCAGAGGCGGGGAATCAGATATGGGGAAACAGAGGCGGGGAATCAGAGGCGGGGAAACAGAGGCGGGGAATCAGACATGGGGAATCGGATGCGGGGAATCAGAGGCGGGGAATCAGAGCTGGGGAATCAGAGGCGGGGAATCAGAGTTGGGGCATCAGAGGTGGGGAATTAGATATGGGGAAACAGAGGCGGGGAATCAGAGGCGGGGAAACAGAGGCGGGGAATCAGATATGGGGAATCAGAGGTGGGGAATCAGAGGTAGGGATTCAGATGTGCGGAATCAGAGATGGGGAATCAGAGGCAGGGTATCAGAATCAGAAGCGGGGAATCAGAGGCCGGGAATCAGAGGCCGGGAATCAGATGCTGGGAATAAGAGGCCGGGAATCAGAGGTGGGGAATCAGAGTCCGGGAATCAGAGATGGGGATTCAGAGGCGGGGAATGAGATATGGAGAATCAGAGGCAGGGAATCAGAGGCGGGGAAACAGAGGTGGGGATTCAGATATGGGTAATCAGAGGTGGCGAATCAAAGGCGGTGAATCAGAGATGGGGAATCAGAGGCGGGGAATCAGAGGCAGGGAATCAGATGCGGCGATTCAGAGGCGGGGAATCAGAGCTGGCGAATCAGAGGCGGGGAATCAGAGGTGGGCAATCAGAGCCGGGGAATCAGATATGGGGAATCAGAGGCGCGGAATCAGAGGCGGGGAAACAGAGGCGGGGATTCAGATATGGGGAATCAGAGTGGGGAATCAGAGGTTGTGAATCAGAGATGGGGAATCAAGGCGGGGAATCAGAGGCAGGGAATCAGACGCGGGGAATCAGAGGCGGGGATTCAGAGCTGGGGAATCAGAGGCGGGGAATCAGAGTTGGGGAATCAGAGGCAGTGAATCAGATATGGGGAATCAGAGGCGGGGAATCAGAGGCGGGGAAACAGAGGCGGGGAATCAGATATGGGGAATCAGAGGTGGGGAATCAGGGGCAGGGAATCAGTGGCAGGGAATCAGAGGCGGGGAATCAGAGGCGGGGAATCAGAGGCAGGGAATCAGACACGAGGAATCAGAGGCGGGGAATCAGAGATGGGGAATCAGAGGCGGGGAATCAGAGGCAGGGAATCGGACGCCTGGAATCAGAGGCGGGGAATCAGAGCTGGGGAATCAGAGGCGGGGAATCAGAGTTGGGGAATCAGAGGCGGGGAATCAGATATGGGGAAATAGAGGCGGGGAATCAGATATGGGGAATCAGAGGTGTGGAATCAGAGGTTGGGAATCAGAGGCAGGGAATCAGAGGCGGGGAAACAGAGGCGGGGAATCAGATATGGGGAATCAGATGTGGCGAATCAAAGGCGGAAACAGAGATGGGGAATCAGGGCAGGGAATCTGCGGCAGGGAATCAGAGCTGGGGAAACAGAGGCGGGGAATCAGATATGGGGAATCAGAGGTGGGGAATCAGGGGCGGGGAATCAGTGGCAGGGAATCAGAGCTGGGGAATCACAGGTGGGGAATCAGAGCTGGGGAAACAGAGGCGGCGAATCAGATATGGGGAATCAGAGGTGGGGAATCAGGGGCGGGGAATCAGTGGCAGGGAATCAGAGGCCGGGAATAAAAGGCGGTGTATCAGAGCTGGGGAATCAGAGGCGGGGAATCAGAGTTGGGGAATCAGAGGAGGGGAATCAGATATTGGGAAACAGAGGCCGGGATTCAGAGGCAGGGAAACAGAGGCGGGGAATCAGATATGGGGAATCAGAGGTGGGGAATTAGAGGTTGCGAATCAGAGGCGGGGAATCAGAGGCGGGGAATCAGAGGCAGGGAATCGGACGTGCGGAATCAGAGATGGGGAATCAGAGGTGGGGATTCAGAGGTGGTGAATCAGAGAAGGGGAATCAGAGGCGGGGAATCAGAGGCGGGGAAATAGAGGCGGGGAATCAGAGGCGGGGAATCAGAGGTGGGGAATCAGGGGCAGGGAATCAGTGGCAGGGAATCAGACGCGGGGAATCAGAGGCGGGGAATCAGAGGCAGGGAATCAGACACGGGGAATCAGAGGCGGGGAATCAGAGATGGGGAATCAGAGGCGGGGAATCAGAGGCAGGGAATCGGATGCCGGAAATCAGAGGCGTGAAATCAGAGCTGGGGAATCAGAGGCGGGGAATCAGAGTTGGGGAATCAGATGCGGCGAAGCAGATATGGGGAAATAGAGGCGGGGAATCAGATATGGGGAATCAGAGGCGGGGAATCAGATATGGGGAATCAGAGGCTGGGAATCAGAGGGGGGAAACAGAGGCGGGAAATAAGATATGGGGAATCAGAGGTGGGGAATCAGGGGCGGGTAACCAGTGGCAGGGAATCAGAGGCGGGGAATCAGAGGCGGGGATTCAGAGGCAGGGAATCAGACACGGGGAATCAGAGGTGGGGAATCAGAGATGGGGAATCAGAGGCGGGGAATCAGAGGCAGGGAATCAGACGTGGGGAATCAGAGTCGGGGAATCAGAGCTGGGGAATCAGAGGTGGGGAATCAGAGTCGGGGAATCAGAGGCAGGGAATCGGATGTGCGGAATCAGAGATGGGGAATCAGAGGTGGGGAATCAGAGGCGGTGAATCAGAGATGGGGAATCAGAGGCGGGGAATCAGAGGCAGGAAATCAGTCACGGGGATTCAGAGGCTGGGAATCAGACGGGGGGAATCAAAGGCGGGGAATCAGAGCTGGTGAATCAGAGGCAGGGAATCAGAGTTGGGGATTCAGAGGCGGGGAATCAGATATGGGGAAACAGAGGCGGGGAATCAGAGGCGGGCAAACAGAGGCGGGGAATTAGATATGGGGAATCAGAGGTGGGGAATCAGAGGTGGTGAATCAGAGATGGGGAATCACAGGCGGGGAATCAGAGGCAGGGAATAGAACGCGGGGAATCAGAGGCAGGGAATCAGAGCTGGGGAATCAGAGGCGGGGAATCAGATATGGGGAAACAGAGGTGGGGAATCAGAGGCGGGGAAACAGAGGCGGGGAATCAGATATGGGGAATCGGATGCGGGGAATCAGAGGTGGGGAATCAGAGCTGGGGAATCAGAGGCGGGGAATCAGAGTTGGGGCATCAGATGTGGGGAATTAGATATGGGGAAACAGAGGCGGGGAATCAGAACGGGGAAACAGAGGCGGGGAATCAGATATGGGGAATCAGAGGTGGGGAATCAGAGGCAGGGAATCAGATGTGCGGAATCAGAGATGGGGAATCAGAGGCAGGGAATCAGAATCAGAAGCGGGGAATTAGAGGCCGGGAATCAGAGGCCGGGAATCAGATGCTGGGAATAAGAGGCCGGGAATCAGAGGTGGGGAATCAGATTCCGGGAATCAGAGATGGGGATTCAGAGGCGGGGAATGAGATATGGAGAATCAGAGGCGGGGAATCAGAGGCGGGGAAACAGAGGTGGGGAATCAGATATGGGGAATCAGAGGCGGGGAAACAGAGGCAGGGAATCAGATATGGGGAATCAGAGGCGGGGAATCAGAGGTGGGGAACCATAGGCAGGGAATCGGATGTGCGGAATCAGAGATGGGGAATCAGAGGCCGGGAATCAGAGGTGGTGAATCAGAGATGGGGAATCAGAGGCGGTGAATCAGAGGCAGGGAATCAGACGCGGGGAATCAGAGGTGGGCAATCAGAGGCGGGGAATCAGATATGGGGAATCAGAGGCGGGGAATCAGAGGCGGGGAAACAGAGGCGGGGAATCAGATATGGGGAATCAGAGGTGGGGCATCAGAGGTTGTGAATCACAGATGGGGAATCAGAGGCGGGGAATCGGAGGCAGGGAATCAGACGCGGCGAATCAGAGGCGGGGATTCAGAGCTGGGGAATCAGAGGCGGGGAATCAGAGTTTGGGAATCAGAGGCGGGGAATCAGATATGGGGAATCAGAGGCAGGGAATCAGAGGCGGGAAAACGGAGGCGGGGAATCAGATATGGGGAATCAGAGGTGGGGAATCAGGCGCAGGGAATCAGTGGCAGGGAATCAGACGCGGGGATTCAGAGGCGGGGAATCAGAGGCGGGCAAACAGAGGCGGGGAATTAGATATGGGGAATCAGAGGTGGGGAATCAGAGGTGGTGAATCAGAGATGGGGAATCACAGGCGGGGAATCAGAGGCAGGGAATAGAACGCGGGGAATCAGAGGCAGGGAATCAGAGGTGGTGAATCAGAGATGGGGAATCAGAGGCGGTGTATCAGAGGTGCACAATCAGAGGCGGGGAATCAGATATGGGGAATCAGAGGCGGGGAATCAGAGGCGGGGAAACAGAGGCGGGGAATCAGATATGGGGAATCAGAGGTGGGGCATCAGAGGTTGTGAATCACAGATGGGGAATCAGAGGCGGGGAATAAGAGGCAGGGAATCAGACGCGGGGAATCAGAGCCAGGGATTCAGAGCTGCGGAATCAGAGGCGGGGAATCAGAGTTGGGGAATCAGAGGCGGGGAATCAGATATGGGGAATCAGAGGCAGGGAATCAGAGGCGGGAAAACAGAGGCGGGGAATCAGACATGGGGAATCAGAGGTGGGGAATCAGGGGCAGGGAATCAGTGGCAGGGAATCAGACGCGGGGAATCAGAGGCGGGGAATCAGAAGCAGGAAATCAGACACGGGGATTCAGAGGCTGGGAATCAGACGGGGGGAATCAAAGGCGGGGAATCAGAGCTGGTGAATCAGAGGCAGGGAATCAGAGTTGGGGATTCAGAGGCGGGGAATCAGATATGGGGAAACAGAGGCGGGGAATCAGAGGCGGGCAAACAGAGGCGGTGAATTAGATATGGGGAATCAGAGGTGGGGAATCAGAGGTGGTGAATCAGAGATGGGGAATCACAGGCGGGGAATCAGAGGCAGGGAATAGAACGCGGGGAATCAGAGGCAGGGAATCAGAGCTGGGGAATCAGAGGCAGGGAATCAGATATGGGGAAACAGAGGCGGGGAATCAGAGGCGGGGAAGCAGAGGCGGGGAATCAGACATGGGGAATCGGATGCGGGGAATCAGAGGTGGGGAATCAGAGCTGGGGAAACAGAGGCGGGGAATCAGAACGGGGAAACAGAGGCGGGGAATCAGATATGGGGAATCAGAGGTGGGGAATCAGAGGCAGGGAATCAGATGTGCGGAATCAGAGAAGGGGAAATCAGAGGCAGGGAATCAGAATCAGAAGCGGGGAATTAGAGGCCGGGAATCAGAGGCCGGGAATCAGATGCTGGGAATAAGAGGCCGGGAATCAGAGGTGGGGAATCAGAGTCCGGGAATCAGAGATGGGGATTCAGAGGCGGGGAATCAGATATGGGGAATCAGAGGTGGCGAATCACAGGCGGTGAATCAGAGATGGGGAAACAGAGGCGGGGAATCAGAGGCGGGGAATCAGAGGCGGGGAAACAGAGGCGGGGAATCAGATATGGGGAATCAGAGGTGGGGAATCAGGGGCAGGGAATCAGTGGCAGGGAATCAGAGGCGGGGAATCAGAGGCGGGGAATCAGAGGCAGGGAATCAGACACGGGGAATCAGAGGCGGGGAATCAGAGATGGGGAATCAGAGGCGGGGAATCAGAGGCAGGGAATCGGACGCCTGGAATCAGAGGCGGGGAATCAGAGCTGGGGAATCAGAGGCGGGGAATCAGAGGCGGGGAATCAGATATGGGGAAATAGAGGCGGGGAATCAGATATGGGAATCAGAGGTGTGGAATCAGAGGTTGGGAATCAGAGGCAGGGAATCAGAGGCGGGGAAACAGAGGCAGGGAATCAGATATGGGGAATCAGATGTGGCGAATCAAAGGCGGTGAAACAGAGATGGGGAATCAGGGCAGAGAATCTGCGGCAGGGAATCAGAGCTGGGGAAACAGAGGCGGGGAATCAGATATGGGGAATCAGAGGTGGGGAATCAGGGGCGGGGAATCAGTGGCAGGGAATCAGAGCTGGGGAATCACAGGTGGGGAATCAGAGCTGGGGAAACAGAGGCGGGGAATCAGATATGGGGAATCAGAGGTGGGGAATCAGGGGCGGGGAATCAGTGGCAGGGAATCAGAGGCCGGGAATAAAAGGCGGTGTATCAGAGCTGGGGAATCAGAGGCGGGGAATCAGAGTTGGGGAATCAGAGGAGGGGAATCAGATATTGGGAAACAGAGGCCGGGATTCAGAGGCAGGGAAACAGAGGCGGGGAATCAGATATGGGGAATCAGAGGTGGGGAATTAGAGGTTGCGAATCAGAGGCGGGGAATCAGAGGCGGGGAATCAGAGGCAGGGAATCGGACGTGCGGAATCAGAGATGGGGAATCAGAGGTGGGGATTCAGAGGTGGTGAATCAGAGAAGGGGAATCAGAGGCGGGGAATCAGAGGCGGGGAAACAGAGGCGGGGAATCAGAGGCGGGGAATCAGAGGTGGGGAATCAGGGGCAGGGAATCAGTGGCAGGGAATCAGACGCGGGGAATCAGAGGCGGGGAATCAGAGGCAGGGAATCAGACACGGGGAATCAGAGGCGGGGAATCAGAGATGGGGAATCAGAGGCGGGGAATCAGAGGAAGGGAATCGGATGCCGGAAATCAGAGGCGTGAAATCAGAGCTGGGGAATCAGAGGCGGGGAATCAGAGTTGGGGAATCAGATGCGGCAAAGCAGATATGGGGAAATAGAGGCGGGGAATCAGATATGGGGAATCAGAGGCGGGGAATCAGATATGGGGAATCAGAGGCTGGGAATCAGAGGGGGGAAACAGAGGCGGGGAATAAGATATGGGGAATCAGAGGTGGGGAATCAGGGGCGGGTAATCAGTGGCAGGGAATCAGAGGCGGGGAATCAGAGGCGGGGATTCAGAGGCAGGGAATCAGACACGGGGAATCAGAGGTGGGGAATCAGAGATGGGGAATCAGAGGCGGGGAATCAGAGGCAGGGAATCAGACGTGGGGAATCAGAGTCGGGGAATCAGAGCTGGGGAATCAGAGGTGGGGAATCAGAGTCGGGGAATCAGAGGCAGGGAATCGGATGTGCGGAATCAGAGATGGGGAATCAGAGGTGGGGAATCAGAGGCGGTGAATCAGAGATGGGGAATCAGAGGCGGGGAATCAGAGGCAGGATATCAGACACGGGGATTCAGAGGCTGGGAATCAGATGGGGGGAATCAAAGGCGGGGAATCAGAGCTGGTGAATCAGAGGCAGGGAATCAGAGTTGGGGATTCAGAGGCGGGGAATCAGATATGGGGAAACAGAGTCGGGGAATCAGAGGCGGGCAAACAGAGGCGGGGAATTAGATATGGGGAATCAGAGGTGGGGAATCAGAGGTGGTGAATCAGAGATGGGGAATCACAGGCGGGGAATCAGAGGAAGGGAATAGAACGCGGGGAATCAGAGGCAGGGAATAAGAGCTGGGGAATCAGAGGCGGGGAATCAGATATGGGGAAACAGAGGCGGGGAATCAGAGGCGGGGAAACAGAGGCGGGGAATCAGACATGGGGAATCGGATGCGGGGAATCAGAGGTGGGGAATCAGAACTGGGGAATCAGAGGCGGGGAATCAGAGTTGGGGCATCAGAGGTGGGGAATTAGATATGGGGAAACAGAGGCGGGGAATCAGAACGGGGAAACAGAGGTGGGGAATCAGATATGGGGAATCAGAGGTGGGGAATCAGTGGCAGGGAATCAGATGTGCGGAATCAGAGATGGGGAATCAGAGGCAGCGAATCAGAATCAGAAGCGGGGAATTAGAGGCCGGGAATCAGAGGCCGGGAATCAGATGCTGGGAATAAGAGGCCGGGAATCAGAGGTGGGGAATCAGAGTCCGGGAATCAGAGATGGGGATTCAGAGGCGGGGAATGAGATATGGAGAATCAGAGGTGGGGAATCAGGGGCAGGGAATCAGTGGCAGGGAATCAGAGGCGGGGAATCAGAGGCGGGGAATCAGAGGCAGGGAATCAGACACGGGGAATCAGAGGCGGGGAATCAGAGATGGGGAATCAGAGGCGGGGAATCAGAGGCAAGGAATCGGACGCCTGGAATCAGAGGCGGGGAATCAGAGCTGGGGAATCAGAGGCGGGGAATCAGAGTTGGGGAATCAGAGGCGGGGAATCAGATATGGGGAAATAGAGGCGGGGAATCAGATATGGGGAATCAGAGGTGTGGAATCAGAGGTTGGGAATCAGAGGCAGGGAATCAGAGGCGGGGAAACAGAGGCGGGGAATCAGATATGGGGAATCAGATGTGGCGAATCAAAGGCGGTGAAACAGAGATGGGGAATCAGGGCAGGGAATCTGCGGCAGGGAATCAGAGCTGGGGAATCAGATATGGGGAATCAGAGGTGGGGAATCAGGGGCGGGGAATCAGTGGCAGGGAATCAGATTTGGGGAATCACAGGTGGGGAATCAGAGCTGGGGAAACAGAGGCGGGGAATCAGATATGGGGAATCAGAGGTGGGGAATCAGGGGCGGGGAATCAGAGGCCGGGAATAAAAGGCGGTGTATCAGAGCTGGGGAATCAGAGGCGGGGAATCAGAGTTGGGGAATCAGAGGAGGGGAATCAGATATTGGGAAACAGAGGCCGGGATTCAGAGGCAGGGAAACAGAGGCGGGGAATCAGATATGGGGAATCAGAGGTGGGGAATTAGAGGTTGCGAATCAGAGGCGGGGAATCAGAGGCGGGGAATCAGAGGCAGGGAATCGGACGTGCGGAATCAGAGATGGGGAATCAGAGGTGGGGATTCAGAGGTGGTGAATCAGAGAAGGGGAATCAGAGGCGGGGAATCAGAGGCGGGGATTCAGAGCTGGGGAAACAGAGGCGGGGAATCAGATATGGGGAATCAGAGGTGGGGAATCAGGGGCGGGGAATCAGAGGCCGGGAATAAAAGGCGGTGTATCAGAGCTGGGGAATCAGAGGCGGGGAATCAGAGTTGGGGAATCAGAGGAGGGGAATCAGATATTGGGAAACAGAGGCCGGGATTCAGAGGCAGGGAAACAGAGGCGGGGAATCAGATATGGGGAATCAGAGGTGGGGAATTAGAGGTTGCGAATCAGAGGCGGGGAATCAGAGGCGGGGAATCAGAGGCAGGGAATCGGACGTGCGGAATCAGAGATGGGGAATCAGAGGTGGGGATTCAGAGGTGGTGAATCAGAGAAGGGGAATCAGAGGCGGGGAATCAGAGGCGGGGAAACAGAGGCGGGGAATCAGAGGCGGGGAATCAGAGGTGGGGAATCAGGGGCAGGGAATCAGTGGCAGGGAATCAGACGCGTGGAATCAGAGGCGGGGAATCAGAGGCAGGGAATCAGACACGGGGAATCAGAGGCGGGGAATCAGAGATGGGGAATCAGAGGCGGGGAATCAGAGGCAGGGAATCGGATGACGGAAATCAGAGGCGTGAAATCAGAGCTGGGGAATCAGAGGCGGGGAATCAGAGTTGGGGAATCAGATGCGGCGAAGCAGATATGGGGAAATAGAGGGTGGGAATCAGATATGGGGAATCAGAGGCGGGGAATCAGATATGGGGAATCAGAGGCTGGGAATCAGAGGGGGGAAACAGAGGCGGGGAATAAGATATGGGGAATCAGAGGTGGGGAATCAGGGGCGGGTAATCAGTGGCAGGGAATCAGAGGCGGGGAATCAGAGGCGGGGATTCAGAGGCAGGGAATCAGACACGGGGAATCAGAGGTGGGGAATCAGAGATGGGGAATCAGAGGCGGGGAATCAGAGGCAGGGAATCAGACGTGGGGAATCAGAGTCGGGGAATCAGAGCTGGGGAATCAGAGGTGGGGAATCAGAGTCGGGGAATCAGAGGCAGGGAATCGGATGTGCGGAATCAGAGATGGGGAATCAGAGGTGGGGAATCAGAGGCGGGGAATCAGAGGCGGGGAATCAGATATGGGGAAACAGAGGTGGGGAATCAGAGCTGGGGAAACAGAGGCGGCGAATCAGATATGGGGAATCAGAGGTGGGGAATCAGGGGCGGGGAATCAGTGGCAGGGAATCAGAGGCCGGGAATAAAAGGCGGTGTATCAGAGCTGGGGAATCAGAGGCGGGGAATCAGAGTTGGGGAATCAGAGGAGGGGAATCAGATATTGGGAAACAGAGGCCGGGATTCAGAGGCAGGGAAACAGAGGCGGGGAATCAGATATGGGGAATCAGAGGTGGGGAATTAGAGGTTGCGAATCAGAGGCGGGGAATCAGAGGCGGGGAATCAGAGGCAGGGAATCGGACGTGCGGAATCAGAGATGGGGAATCAGAGGTGGGGATTCAGAGGTGGTGAATCAGAGAAGGGGAATCAGAGGCGGGGAATCAGAGGCGGGGAAATAGAGGCGGGGAATCAGAGGCGGGGAATCAGAGGTGGGGAATCAGGGGCAGGGAATCAGTGGCAGGGAATCAGACGCGGGGAATCAGAGGCGGGGAATCAGAGGCAGGGAATCAGACACGGGGAATCAGAGGCGGGGAATCAGAGATGGGGAATCAGAGGCGGGGAATCAGAGGCAGGGAATCGGATGCCGGAAATCAGAGGCGTGAAATCAGAGCTGGGGAATCAGAGGCGGGGAATCAGAGTTGGGGAATCAGATGCGGCGAAGCAGATATGGGGAAATAGAGGCGGGGAATCAGATATGGGGAATCAGAGGCGGGGAATCAGATATGGGGAATCAGAGGCTGGGAATCAGAGGGGGGAAACAGAGGCGGGAAATAAGATATGGGGAATCAGAGGTGGGGAATCAGGGGCGGGTAACCAGTGGCAGGGAATCAGAGGCGGGGAATCAGAGGCGGGGATTCAGAGGCAGGGAATCAGACACGGGGAATCAGAGGTGGGGAATCAGAGATGGGGAATCAGAGGCGGGGAATCAGAGGCAGGGAATCAGACGTGGGGAATCAGAGTCGGGGAATCAGAGCTGGGGAATCAGAGGTGGGGAATCAGAGTCGGGGAATCAGAGGCAGGGAATCGGATGTGCGGAATCAGAGATGGGGAATCAGAGGTGGGGAATCAGAGGCGGTGAATCAGAGATGGGGAATCAGAGGCGGGGAATCAGAGGCAGGAAATCAGTCACGGGGATTCAGAGGCTGGGAATCAGACGGGGGGAATCAAAGGCGGGGAATCAGAGCTGGTGAATCAGAGGCAGGGAATCAGAGTTGGGGATTCAGAGGCGGGGAATCAGATATGGGGAAACAGAGGCGGGGAATCAGAGGCGGGCAAACAGAGGCGGGGAATTAGATATGGGGAATCAGAGGTGGGGAATCAGAGGTGGTGAATCAGAGATGGGGAATCACAGGCGGGGAATCAGAGGCAGGGAATAGAACGCGGGGAATCAGAGGCAGGGAATCAGAGCTGGGGAATCAGAGGCGGGGAATCAGATATGGGGAAACAGAGGTGGGGAATCAGAGGCGGGGAAACAGAGGCGGGGAATCAGACATGGGGAATCGGATGCGGGGAATCAGAGGTGGGGAATCAGAGCTGGGGAATCAGAGGCGGGGAATCAGAGTTGGGGCATCAGATGTGGGGAATTAGATATGGGGAAACAGAGGCGGGGAATCAGAACGGGGAAACAGAGGCGGGGAATCAGATATGGGGAATCAGAGGTGGGGAATCAGAGGCAGGGAATCAGATGTGCGGAATCAGAGATGGGGAATCAGAGGCAGGGAATCAGAATCAGAAGCGGGGAATTAGAGGCCGGGAATCAGAGGCCGGGAATCAGATGCTGGGAATAAGAGGCCGGGAATCAGAGGTGGGGAATCAGATTCCGGGAATCAGAGATGGGGATTCAGAGGCGGGGAATGAGATATGGAGAATCAGAGGCGGGGAATCAGAGGCGGGGAAACAGAGGTGGGGAATCAGATATGGGGAATCAGAGGCGGGGAAACAGAGGCAGGGAATCAGATATGGGGAATCAGAGGCGGGGAATCAGAGGTGGGGAACCATAGGCAGGGAATCGGATGTGCGGAATCAGAGATGGGGAATCAGAGGCCGGGAATCAGAGGTGGTGAATCAGAGATGGGGAATCAGAGGCGGTGAATCAGAGGCAGGGAATCAGACGCGGGGAATCAGAGGTGGGCAATCAGAGGCGGGGAATCAGATATGGGGAATCAGAGGCGGGGAATCAGAGGCGGGGAAACAGAGGCGGGGAATCAGATATGGGGAATCAGAGGTGGGGCATCAGAGGTTGTGAATCACAGATGGGGAATCAGAGGCGGGGAATCGGAGGCAGGGAATCAGACGCGGCGAATCAGAGGTGGGGATTCAGAGCTGGGGAATCAGAGGCGGGGAATCAGAGTTTGGGAATCAGAGGCGGGGAATCAGATATGGGGAATCAGAGGCAGGGAATCAGAGGCGGGAAAACGGAGGCGGGGAATCAGATATGGGGAATCAGAGGTGGGGAATCAGGCGCAGGGAATCAGTGGCAGGGAATCAGACGCGGGGATTCAGAGGCGGGGAATCAGAGGCGGGCAAACAGAGGCGGGGAATTAGATATGGGGAATCAGAGGTGGGGAATCAGAGGTGGTGAATCAGAGATGGGGAATCACAGGCGGGGAATCAGAGGCAGGGAATAGAACGCGGGGAATCAGAGGCAGGGAATCAGAGGTGGTGAATCAGAGATGGGGAATCAGAGGCGGTGTATCAGAGGTGCACAATCAGAGGCGGGGAATCAGATATGGGGAATCAGAGGCGGGGAATCAGAGGCGGGGAAACAGAGGCGGGGAATCAGATATGGGGAATCAGAGGTGGGGCATCAGAGGTTGTGAATCACAGATGGGGAATCAGAGGCGGGGAATAAGAGGCAGGGAATCAGACGCGGGGAATCAGAGCCAGGGATTCAGAGCTGCGGAATCAGAGGCGGGGAATCAGAGTTGGGGAATCAGAGGCGGGGAATCAGATATGGGGAATCAGAGGCAGGGAATCAGAGGCGGGAAAACAGAGGCGGGGAATCAGACATGGGGAATCAGAGGTGGGGAATCAGGGGCAGGGAATCAGTGGCAGGGAATCAGATGCGGGGAATCAGAGGCGGGGAATCAGAAGCAGGAAATCAGACACGGGGATTCAGAGGCTGGGAATCAGACGGGGGGAATCAAAGGCGGGGAATCAGAGCTGGTGAATCAGAGGCAGGGAATCAGAGTTGGGGATTCAGAGGCGGGGAATCAGATATGGGGAAACAGAGGCGGTGAATCAGAGAAGGGGAATCAGAGGCGGGGAATCAGAGGCGGGGAAATAGAGGCGGGGAATCAGAGGCGGGGAATCAGAGGTGGGGAATCAGGGGCAGGGAATCAGTGGCAGGGAATCAGACGCGGGGAATCAGAGGCGGGGAATCAGAGGCAGGGAATCAGACACGGGGAATCAGAGGCGGGGAATCAGAGATGGGGAATCAGAGGCGGGGAATCAGAGGCAGGGAATCGGATGCCGGAAATCAGAGGCGTGAAATCAGAGCTGGGGAATCAGAGGCGGGGAATCAGAGTTGGGGAATCAGATGCGGCGAAGCAGATATGGGGAAATAGAGGCGGGGAATCAGATATGGGGAATCAGAGGCGGGGAATCAGATATGGGGAATCAGAGGCTGGGAATCAGAGGGGGGAAACAGAGGCGGGAAATAAGATATGGGGAATCAGAGGTGGGGAATCAGGGGCGGGTAACCAGTGGCAGGGAATCAGAGGCGGGGAATCAGAGGCGGGGATTCAGAGGCAGGGAATCAGACACGGGGAATCAGAGGTGGGGAATCAGAGATGGGGAATCAGAGGCGGGGAATCAGAGGCAGGGAATCAGACGTGGGGAATCAGAGTCGGGGAATCAGAGCTGGGGAATCAGAGGTGGGGAATCAGAGTCGGGGAATCAGAGGCAGGGAATCGGATGTGCGGAATCAGAGATGGGGAATCAGAGGTGGGGAATCAGAGGCGGTGAATCAGAGATGGGGAATCAGAGGCGGGGAATCAGAGGCAGGAAATCAGTCACGGGGATTCAGAGGCTGGGAATCAGACGGGGGGAATCAAAGGCGGGGAATCAGAGCTGGTGAATCAGAGGCAGGGAATCAGAGTTGGGGATTCAGAGGCGGGGAATCAGATATGGGGAAACAGAGGCGGGGAATCAGAGGCGGGCAAACAGAGGCGGGGAATTAGATATGGGGAATCAGAGGTGGGGAATCAGAGGTGGTGAATCAGAGATGGGGAATCACAGGCGGGGAATCAGAGGCAGGGAATAGAACGCGGGGAATCAGAGGCAGGGAATCAGAGCTGGGGAATCAGAGGCGGGGAATCAGATATGGGGAAACAGAGGTGGGGAATCAGAGGCGGGGAAACAGAGGCGGGGAATCAGACATGGGGAATCGGATGCGGGGAATCAGAGGTGGGGAATCAGAGCTGGGGAATCAGAGGCGGGGAATCAGAGTTGGGGCATCAGATGTGGGGAATTAGATATGGGGAAACAGAGGCGGGGAATCAGAACGGGGAAACAGAGGCGGGGAATCAGATATGGGGAATCAGAGGTGGGGAATCAGAGGCAGGGAATCAGATGTGCGGAATCAGAGATGGGGAATCAGAGGCAGGGAATCAGAATCAGAAGCGGGGAATTAGAGGCCGGGAATCAGAGGCCGGGAATCAGATGCTGGGAATAAGAGGCCGGGAATCAGAGGTGGGGAATCAGATTCCGGGAATCAGAGATGGGGATTCAGAGGCGGGGAATGAGATATGGAGAATCAGAGGCGGGGAATCAGAGGCGGGGAAACAGAGGTGGGGAATCAGATATGGGGAATCAGAGGCGGGGAAACAGAGGCAGGGAATCAGATATGGGGAATCAGAGGCGGGGAATCAGAGGTGGGGAACCATAGGCAGGGAATCGGATGTGCGGAATCAGAGATGGGGAATCAGAGGCCGGGAATCAGAGGTGGTGAATCAGAGATGGGGAATCAGAGGCGGTGAATCAGAGGCAGGGAATCAGACGCGGGGAATCAGAGGTGGGCAATCAGAGGCGGGGAATCAGATATGGGGAATCAGAGGCGGGGAATCAGAGGCGGGGAAACAGAGGCGGGGAATCAGATATGGGGAATCAGAGGTGGGGCATCAGGGGTTGTGAATCACAGATGGGGAATCAGAGGCGGGGAATCGGAGGCAGGGAATCAGACGCGGCGAATCAGAGGCGGGGATTCAGAGCTGGGGAATCAGAGGCGGGGAATCAGAGTTTGGGAATCAGAGGCGGGGAATCAGATATGGGGATTCAGAGGCAGGGAATCAGAGGCGGGAAAACGGAGGCGGGGAATCAGATATGGGGAATCAGAGGTGGGGAATCAGGCGCAGGGAATCAGTGGCAGGGAATCAGACGGGGGGATTCAGAGGCGGGGAATCAGAGGCGGGCAAACAGAGGCGGGGAATTAGATATGGGGAATCAGAGGTGGGGAATCAGAGGTGGTGAATCAGAGATGGGGAATCACAGGCGGGGAATCAGAGGCAGGGAATAGAACGCGGGGAATCAGAGGCAGGGAATCAGAGGTGGTGAATCAGAGATGGGGAATCAGAGGCGGTGTATCAGAGGTGCACAATCAGAGGCGGGGAATCAGATATGGGGAATCAGAGGCGGGGAATCAGAGGCGGGGAAACAGAGGCGGGGAATCAGATATGGGGAATCAGAGGTGGGGCATCAGAGGTTGTGAATCACAGATGGGGAATCAGAGGCGGGGAATAAGAGGCAGGGAATCAGACGCGGGGAATCAGAGCCAGGGATTCAGAGCTGCGGAATCAGAGGCGGGGAATCAGAGTTGGGGAATCAGAGGCGGGGAATCAGATATGGGGAATCAGAGGCAGGGAATCAGAGGCGGGAAAACAGAGGCGGGGAATCAGACATGGGGAATCAGAGGTGGGGAATCAGGGGCAGGGAATCAGTGGCAGGGAATCAGACGCGGGGAATCAGAGGCGGGGAATCAGAAGCAGGAAATCAGACACGGGGATTCAGAGGCTGGGAATCAGACGGGGGGAATCAAAGGCGGGGAATCAGAGCTGGTGAATCAGAGGCAGGGAATCAGAGTTGGGGATTCAGAGGCGGGGAATCAGATATGGGGAAACAGAGGCGGGGAATCAGAGGCGGGCAAACAGAGGCAGTGAATTAGATATGGGGAATCAGAGGTGGGGAATCAGAGGTGGTGAATCAGAGATGGGGAATCACAGGCGGGGAATCAGAGGCAGGGAATAGAACGCGGGGAATCAGAGGCAGGGAATCAGAGCTGGGGAATCAGAGGCAGGGAATCAGATATGGGGAAACAGAGGCGGGGAATCAGAGGCGGGGAAGCAGAGGCGGGGAATCAGACATGGGGAATCGGATGCGGGGAATCAGAGGTGGGGAATCAGAGCTGGGGAAACAGAGGCGGGGAATCAGAACGAAGAAACAGAGGCGGGGAATCAGATATGGGGAATCAGAGGTGGGGAATCAGAGGCAGGGAATCAGATGTGCGGAATCAGAGAAGGGGAAATCAGAGGCAGGGAATCAGAATCAGAAGCGGGGAATTAGAGGCCGGGAATCAGAGGCCGGGAATCAGATGCTGGGAATAAGAGGCCGGGAATCAGAGGTGGGGAATCAGAGTCCGGGAATCAGAGATGGGGATTCAGAGGCGGGGAATCAGATATGGGGAATCAGAGGTGGCGAATCACAGGCGGTGAATCAGAGATGGGGAAACAGAGGCGTGGAATCAGAGGCGGGGAATCAGAGGCGGGGAAACAGAGGCGGGGAATCAGATATGGGGAATCAGAGGTGGGGAATCAGGGGCAGGGAATCAGTGGCAGGGAATCAGAGGCGGGGAATCAGAGGCGGGGAATCAGAGGCAGGGAATCAGACACGGGGAATCAGAGGCGGGGAATCAGAGATGGGGAATCAGAGGCGGGGAATCAGAGGCAGGGAATCGGACGCCTGGAATCAGAGGCGGGGAATCAGAGCTGGGGAATCAGAGGCGGGGAATCAGAGGCGGGGAATCAGATATGGGGAAATAGAGGCGGGGAATCAGATATGGGGAATCAGAGGTGTGGAATCAGAGGTTGGGAATCAGAGGCAGGGAATCAGAGGCGGGGAATCAGAGGCAGGGAATCAGATATGGGGAATCAGATGTGGCGAATCAAAGGCGGTGAAACAGAGATGGGGAATCAGGGCAGAGAATCTGCGGCAGGGAATCAGAGCTGGGGAAACAGAGGCGGGGAATCAGATATGGGGAATCAGAGGTGGGGAATCAGGGGCGGGGAATCAGTGGCAGGGAATCAGAGCTGGGGAATCACAGGTGGGGAATCAGAGCTGGGGAAACAGAGGCGGGGAATCAGATATGGGGAATCAGAGGTGGGGAATCAGGGGCGGGGAATCAGTGGCAGGGAATCAGAGGCCGGGAATAAAAGGCGGTGTATCAGAGCTGGGGAATCAGAGGCGGGGAATCAGAGTTGGGGAATCAGAGGAGGGGAATCAGATATTGGGAAACAGAGGCCGGGATTCAGAGGCAGGGAAACAGAGGCGGGGAATCAGATATGGGGAATCAGAGGTGGGGAATTAGAGGTTGCGAATCAGAGGCGGGGAATCAGAGGCGGGGAATCAGAGGCAGGGAATCGGACGTGCGGAATCAGAGATGGGGAATCAGAGGTGGGGATTCAGAGGTGGTGAATCAGAGAAGGGGAATCAGAGGCGGGGAATCAGAGGCGGGGAAACAGAGGCGGGGAATCAGAGGCGGGGAATCAGAGGTGGGGAATCAGGGGCAGGGAATCAGTGGCAGGGAATCAGACGCGGGGAATCAGAGGCGGGGAATCAGAGGCAGGGAATCAGACACGGGGAATCAGAGGCGGGGAATCAGAGATGGGGAATCAGAGGCGGGGAATCAGAGGAAGGGAATCGGATGCCGGAAATCAGAGGCGTGAAATCAGAGCTGGGGAATCAGAGGCGGGGAATCAGAGTTGGGGAATCAGATGCGGCAAAGCAGATATGGGGAAATAGAGGCGGGGAATCAGATATGGGGAATCAGAGGCGGGGAATCAGATATGGGGAATCAGAGGCTGGGAATCAGAGGGGGGAAACAGAGGCGGGGAATAAGATATGGGGAATCAGAGGTGGGGAATCAGGGGCGGGTAATCAGTGGCAGGGAATCAGAGGCGGGGAATCAGAGGTGGGGATTCAGAGGCAGGGAATCAGACACGGGGAATCAGAGGTGGGGAATCAGAGATGGGGAATCAGAGGCGGGGAATCAGAGGCAGGGAATCAGACGTGGGGAATCAGAGTCGGGGAATCAGAGCTGGGGAATCAGAGGTGGGGAATCAGAGTCGGGGAATCAGAGGCAGGGAATCGGATGTGCGGAATCAGAGATGGGGAATCAGAGGTGGGGAATCAGAGGCGGTGAATCAGAGATGGGGAATCAGAGGCGGGGAATCAGAGGCAGGATATCAGACACGGGGATTCAGAGGCTGGGAATCAGATGGGGGGAATCAAAGGCGGGGAATCAGAGCTGGTGAATCAGAGGCAGGGAATCAGAGTTGGGGATTCAGAGGCGGGGAATCAGATATGGGGAAACAGAGTCGGGGAATCAGAGGCGGGCAAACAGAGGCGGGGAATTAGATATGGGGAATCAGAGGTGGGGAATCAGAGGTGGTGAATCAGAGATGGGGAATCACAGGCGGGGAATCAGAGGAAGGGAATAGAACGCGGGGAATCAGAGGCAGGGAATAAGAGCTGGGGAATCAGAGGCGGGGAATCAGATATGGGGAAACAGAGGCGGGGAATCAGAGGCGGGGAAACAGAGGCGGGGAATCAGACATGGGGAATCGGATGCGGGGAATCAGAGGTGGGGAATCAGAACTGGGGAATCAGAGGCGGGGAATCAGAGTTGGGGCATCAGAGGTGGGGAATTAGATATGGGGAAACAGAGGCGGGGAATCAGAACGGGGAAACAGAGGTGGGGAATCAGATATGGGGAATCAGAGGTGGGGAATCAGTGGCAGGGAATCAGATGTGCGGAATCAGAGATGGGGAATCAGAGGCAGCGAATCAAAATCAGAAGCGGGGAATTAGAGGCCGGGAATCAGAGGCCGGGAATCAGATGCTGGGAATAAGAGGCCGGGAATCAGAGGTGGGGAATCAGAGTCCGGGAATCAGAGATGGGGATTCAGAGGCGGGGAATGAGATATGGAGAATCAGAGGTGGGGAATCAGGGGCAGGGAATCAGTGGCAGGGAATCAGAGGCGGGGAATCAGAGGCGGGGAATCGGAGGCAGGGAATCAGACACGGGGAATCAGAGGCGGGGAATCAGAGATGGGGAATCAGAGGCGGGGAATCAGAGGCAAGGAATCGGACGCCTGGAATCAGAGGCGGGGAATCAGAGCTGGGGAATCAGAGGCGGGGAATCAGAGTTGGGGAATCAGAGGCGGGGAATCAGATATGGGGAAATAGAGGCGGGGAATCAGATATGGGGAATCAGAGGTGTGGAATCAGAGGTTGGGAATCAGAGGCAGGGAATCAGAGGCGGGGAAACAGAGGCGGGGAATCAGATATGGGGAATCAGATGTGGCGAATCAAAGGCGGTGAAACAGAGATGGGGAATCAGGGCAGGGAATCTGCGGCAGGGAATCAGAGCTGGGGAATCAGATATGGGGAATCAGAGGTGGGGAATCAGGGGCGGGGAATCAGAGGCAGGGAATCAGACGCGGGGAATCAGAGGCGGGGATTCAGAGCTGGGGAAACAGAGGCGGGGAATCAGATATGGGGAATCAGAGGTGGGGAATCAGGGGCGGGGAATCAGAGGCCGGGAATAAAAGGCGGTGTATCAGAGCTGGGGAATCAGAGGCGGGGAATCAGAGTTGGGGAATCAGAGGAGGGGAATCAGATATTGGGAAACAGAGGCCGGGATTCAGAGGCAGGGAAACAGAGGCGGGGAATCAGATATGGGGAATCAGAGGTGGGGAATTAGAGGTTGCGAATCAGAGGCGGGGAATCAGAGGCGGGGAATCAGAGGCAGGGAATCGGACGTGCGGAATCAGAGATGGGGAATCAGAGGTGGGGATTCTGAGGTGGTGAATCAGAGAAGGGGAATCAGAGGCGGGGAATCAGAGGCGGGGAAACAGAGGCGGGGAATCAGAGGCGGGGAATCAGAGGTGGGGAATCAGGGGCAGGGAATCAGTGGCAGGGAATCAGACGCGTGGAATCAGAGGCGGGGAATCAGAGGCAGGGAATCAGACACGGGGAATCAGAGGCGGGGAATCAGAGATGGGGAATCAGAGGCGGGGAATCAGAGGCAGGGAATCGGATGCCGGAAATCAGAGGCGTGAAATCAGAGCTGGGGAATCAGAGGCGGGGAATCAGAGTTGGGGAATCAGATGCGGCGAAGCAGATATGGGGAAATAGAGGGTGGGAATCAGATATGGGGAATCAGAGGCGGGGAATCAGATATGGGGAATCAGAGGCTGGGAATCAGAGGGGGGAAACAGAGGCGGGGAATAAGATATGGGGAATCAGAGGTGGGGAATCAGGGGCGGGTAATCAGTGGCAGGGAATCAGAGGCGGGGAATCAGAGGCGGGGATTCAGAGGCAGGGAATCAGACACGGGGAATCAGAGGTGGGGAATCAGAGATGGGGAATCAGAGGCGGGGAATCAGAGGCAGGGAATCGGATGCCGGAAATCAGAGGCGTGAAATCAGAGCTGGGGAATCAGAGGCGGGGAATCAGAGTTGGGGAATCAGATGCGGCGAAGCAGATATGGGGAAATAGAGGCGGGGAATCAGATATGGGGAATCAGAGGCGGGGAATCAGATATGGGGAATCAGAGGCTGGGAATCAGAGGGGGGAAACAGAGGCGGGAAATAAGATATGGGGAATCAGAGGTGGGGAATCAGGGGCGGGTAACCAGTGGCAGGGAATCAGAGGCGGGGAATCAGAGGCGGGGATTCAGAGGCAGGGAATCAGACACGGGGAATCAGAGGTGGGGAATCAGAGATGGGGAATCAGAGGCGGGGAATCAGAGGCAGGGAATCAGACGTGGGGAATCAGAGTCGGGGAATCAGAGCTGGGGAATCAGAGGTGGGGAATCAGAGTCGGGGAATCAGAGGCAGGGAATCGGATGTGCGGAATCAGAGATGGGGAATCAGAGGTGGGGAATCAGAGGCGGTGAATCAGAGATGGGGAATCAGAGGCGGGGAATCAGAGGCAGGAAATCAGTCACGGGGATTCAGAGGCTGGGAATCAGACGGGGGGAATCAAAGGCGGGGAATCAGAGCTGGTGAATCAGAGGCAGGGAATCAGAGTTGGGGATTCAGAGGCGGGGAATCAGATATGGGGAAACAGAGGCGGGGAATCAGAGGCGGGCAAACAGAGGCGGGGAATTAGATATGGGGAATCAGAGGTGGGGAATCAGAGGTGGTGAATCAGAGATGGGGAATCACAGGCGGGGAATCAGAGGCAGGGAATAGAACGCGGGGAATCAGAGGCAGGGAATCAGAGCTGGGGAATCAGAGGCGGGGAATCAGATATGGGGAAACAGAGGTGGGGAATCAGAGGCGGGGAAACAGAGGCGGGGAATCAGACATGGGGAATCGGATGCGGGGAATCAGAGGTGGGGAATCAGAGCTGGGGAATCAGAGGCGGGGAATCAGAGTTGGGGCATCAGATGTGGGGAATTAGATATGGGGAAACAGAGGCGGGGAATCAGAACGGGGAAACAGAGGCGGGGAATCAGATATGGGGAATCAGAGGTGGGGAATCAGAGGCAGGGAATCAGATGTGCGGAATCAGAGATGGGGAATCAGAGGCAGGGAATCAGAATCAGAAGCGGGGAATTAGAGGCCGGGAATCAGAGGCCGGGAATCAGATGCTGGGAATAAGAGGCCGGGAATCAGAGGTGGGGAATCAGATTCCGGGAATCAGAGATGGGGATTCAGAGGCGGGGAATGAGATATGGAGAATCAGAGGCGGGGAATCAGAGGCGGGGAAACAGAGGTGGGGAATCAGATATGGGGAATCAGAGGCGGGGAAACAGAGGCAGGGAATCAGATATGGGGAATCAGAGGCGGGGAATCAGAGGTGGGGAACCATAGGCAGGGAATCGGATGTGCGGAATCAGAGATGGGGAATCAGAGGCCGGGAATCAGAGGTGGTGAATCAGAGATGGGGAATCAGAGGCGGTGAATCAGAGGCAGGGAATCAGACGCGGGGAATCAGAGGTGGGCAATCAGAGGCGGGGAATCAGATATGGGGAATCAGAGGCGGGGAATCAGAGGCGGGGAAACAGAGGCGGGGAATCAGATATGGGGAATCAGAGGTGGGGCATCAGAGGTTGTGAATCACAGATGGGGAATCAGAGGCGGGGAATCGGAGGCAGGGAATCAGACGCGGCGAATCAGAGGTGGGGATTCAGAGCTGGGGAATCAGAGGCGGGGAATCAGAGTTTGGGAATCAGAGGCGGGGAATCAGATATGGGGAATCAGAGGCAGGGAATCAGAGGCGGGAAAACGGAGGCGGGGAATCAGATATGGGGAATCAGAGGTGGGGAATCAGGCGCAGGGAATCAGTGGCAGGGAATCAGACGCGGGGATTCAGAGGCGGGGAATCAGAGGCGGGCAAACAGAGGCGGGGAATTAGATATGGGGAATCAGAGGTGGGGAATCAGAGGTGGTGAATCAGAGATGGGGAATCACAGGCGGGGAATCAGAGGCAGGGAATAGAACGCGGGGAATCAGAGGCAGGGAATCAGAGGTGGTGAATCAGAGATGGGGAATCAGAGGCGGTGTATCAGAGGTGCACAATCAGAGGCGGGGAATCAGATATGGGGAATCAGAGGCGGGGAATCAGAGGCGGGGAAACAGAGGCGGGGAATCAGATATGGGGAATCAGAGGTGGGGCATCAGAGGTTGTGAATCACAGATGGGGAATCAGAGGCGGGGAATAAGAGGCAGGGAATCAGACGCGGGGAATCAGAGCCAGGGATTCAGAGCTGCGGAATCAGAGGCGGGGAATCAGAGTTGGGGAATCAGAGGCGGGGAATCAGATATGGGGAATCAGAGGCAGGGAATCAGAGGCGGGAAAACAGAGGCGGGGAATCAGACATGGGGAATCAGAGGTGGGGAATCAGGGGCAGGGAATCAGTGGCAGGGAATCAGATGCGGGGAATCAGAGGCGGGGAATCAGAAGCAGGAAATCAGACACGGGGATTCAGAGGCTGGGAATCAGACGGGGGGAATCAAAGGCGGGGAATCAGAGCTGGTGAATCAGAGGCAGGGAATCAGAGTTGGGGATTCAGAGGCGGGGAATCAGATATGGGGAAACAGAGGCGGTGAATCAGAGAAGGGGAATCAGAGGCGGGGAATCAGAGGCGGGGAAATAGAGGCGGGGAATCAGAGGCGGGGAATCAGAGGTGGGGAATCAGGGGCAGGGAATCAGTGGCAGGGAATCAGACGCGGGGAATCAGAGGCGGGGAATCAGAGGCAGGGAATCAGACACGGGGAATCAGAGGCGGGGAATCAGAGATGGGGAATCAGAGGCGGGGAATCAGAGGCAGGGAATCGGATGCCGGAAATCAGAGGCGTGAAATCAGAGCTGGGGAATCAGAGGCGGGGAATCAGAGTTGGGGAATCAGATGCGGCGAAGCAGATATGGGGAAATAGAGGCGGGGAATCAGATATGGGGAATCAGAGGCGGGGAATCAGATATGGGGAATCAGAGGCTGGGAATCAGAGGGGGGAAACAGAGGCGGGAAATAAGATATGGGGAATCAGAGGTGGGGAATCAGGGGCGGGTAACCAGTGGCAGGGAATCAGAGGCGGGGAATCAGAGGCGGGGATTCAGAGGCAGGGAATCAGACACGGGGAATCAGAGGTGGGGAATCAGAGATGGGGAATCAGAGGCGGGGAATCAGAGGCAGGGAATCAGACGTGGGGAATCAGAGTCGGGGAATCAGAGCTGGGGAATCAGAGGTGGGGAATCAGAGTCGGGGAATCAGAGGCAGGGAATCGGATGTGCGGAATCAGAGATGGGGAATCAGAGGTGGGGAATCAGAGGCGGTGAATCAGAGATGGGGAATCAGAGGCGGGGAATCAGAGGCAGGAAATCAGTCACGGGGATTCAGAGGCTGGGAATCAGACGGGGGGAATCAAAGGCGGGGAATCAGAGCTGGTGAATCAGAGGCAGGGAATCAGAGTTGGGGATTCAGAGGCGGGGAATCAGATATGGGGAAACAGAGGCGGGGAATCAGAGGCGGGCAAACAGAGGCGGGGAATTAGATATGGGGAATCAGAGGTGGGGAATCAGAGGTGGTGAATCAGAGATGGGGAATCACAGGCGGGGAATCAGAGGCAGGGAATAGAACGCGGGGAATCAGAGGCAGGGAATCAGAGCTGGGGAATCAGAGGCGGGGAATCAGATATGGGGAAACAGAGGTGGGGAATCAGAGGCGGGGAAACAGAGGCGGGGAATCAGACATGGGGAATCGGATGCGGGGAATCAGAGGTGGGGAATCAGAGCTGGGGAATCAGAGGCGGGGAATCAGAGTTGGGGCATCAGATGTGGGGAATTAGATATGGGGAAACAGAGGCGGGGAATCAGAACGGGGAAACAGAGGCGGGGAATCAGATATGGGGAATCAGAGGTGGGGAATCAGAGGCAGGGAATCAGATGTGCGGAATCAGAGATGGGGAATCAGAGGCAGGGAATCAGAATCAGAAGCGGGGAATTAGAGGCCGGGAATCAGAGGCCGGGAATCAGATGCTGGGAATAAGAGGCCGGGAATCAGAGGTGGGGAATCAGATTCCGGGAATCAGAGATGGGGATTCAGAGGCGGGGAATGAGATATGGAGAATCAGAGGCGGGGAATCAGAGGCGGGGAAACAGAGGTGGGGAATCAGATATGGGGAATCAGAGGCGGGGAAACAGAGGCAGGGAATCAGATATGGGGAATCAGAGGCGGGGAATCAGAGGTGGGGAACCATAGGCAGGGAATCGGATGTGCGGAATCAGAGATGGGGAATCAGAGGCCGGGAATCAGAGGTGGTGAATCAGAGATGGGGAATCAGAGGCGGTGAATCAGAGGCAGGGAATCAGACGCGGGGAATCAGAGGTGGGCAATCAGAGGCGGGGAATCAGATATGGGGAATCAGAGGCGGGGAATCAGAGGCGGGGAAACAGAGGCGGGGAATCAGATATGGGGAATCAGAGGTGGGGCATCAGAGGTTGTGAATCACAGATGGGGAATCAGAGGCGGGGAATCGGAGGCAGGGAATCAGACGCGGCGAATCAGAGGCGGGGATTCAGAGCTGGGGAATCAGAGGCGGGGAATCAGAGTTTGGGAATCAGAGGCGGGGAATCAGATATGGGGAATCAGAGGCAGGGAATCAGAGGCGGGAAAACGGAGGCGGGGAATCAGATATGGGGAATCAGAGGTGGGGAATCAGGCGCAGGGAATCAGTGGCAGGGAATCAGACGGGGGGATTCAGAGGCGGGGAATCAGAGGCGGGCAAACAGAGGCGGGGAATTAGATATGGGGAATCAGAGGTGGGGAATCAGAGGTGGTGAATCAGAGATGGGGAATCACAGGCGGGGAATCAGAGGCAGGGAATAGAACGCGGGGAATCAGAGGCAGGGAATCAGAGGTGGTGAATCAGAGATGGGGAATCAGAGGCGGTGTATCAGAGGTGCACAATCAGAGGCGGGGAATCAGATATGGGGAATCAGAGGCGGGGAATCAGAGGCGGGGAAACAGAGGCGGGGAATCAGATATGGGGAATCAGAGGTGGGGCATCAGAGGTTGTGAATCACAGATGGGGAATCAGAGGCGGGGAATAAGAGGCAGGGAATCAGACGCGGGGAATCAGAGCCAGGGATTCAGAGCTGCGGAATCAGAGGCGGGGAATCAGAGTTGGGGAATCAGAGGCGGGGAATCAGATATGGGGAATCAGAGGCAGGGAATCAGAGGCGGGAAAACAGAGGCGGGGAATCAGACATGGGGAATCAGAGGTGGGGAATCAGGGGCAGGGAATCAGTGGCAGGGAATCAGACGCGGGGAATCAGAGGCGGGGAATCAGAAGCAGGAAATCAGACACGGGGATTCAGAGGCTGGGAATCAGACGGGGGGAATCAAAGGCGGGGAATCAGAGCTGGTGAATCAGAGGCAGGGAATCAGAGTTGGGGATTCAGAGGCGGGGAATCAGATATGGGGAAACAGAGGCGGGGAATCAGAGGCGGGCAAACAGAGGCAGTGAATTAGATATGGGGAATCAGAGGTGGGGAATCAGAGGTGGTGAATCAGAGATGGGGAATCACAGGCGGGGAATCAGAGGCAGGGAATAGAACGCGGGGAATCAGAGGCAGGGAATCAGAGCTGGGGAATCAGAGGCAGGGAATCAGATATGGGGAAACAGAGGCGGGGAATCAGAGGCGGGGAAGCAGAGGCGGGGAATCAGACATGGGGAATCGGATGCGGGGAATCAGAGGTGGGGAATCAGAGCTGGGGAAACAGAGGCGGGGAATCAGAACGAAGAAACAGAGGCGGGGAATCAGATATGGGGAATCAGAGGTGGGGAATCAGAGGCAGGGAATCAGATGTGCGGAATCAGAGAAGGGGAAATCAGAGGCAGGGAATCAGAATCAGAAGCGGGGAATTAGAGGCCGGGAATCAGAGGCCGGGAATCAGATGCTGGGAATAAGAGGCCGGGAATCAGAGGTGGGGAATCAGAGTCCGGGAATCAGAGATGGGGATTCAGAGGCGGGGAATCAGATATGGGGAATCAGAGGTGGCGAATCACAGGCGGTGAATCAGAGATGGGGAAACAGAGGCGTGGAATCAGAGGCGGGGAATCAGAGGCGGGGAAACAGAGGCGGGGAATCAGATATGGGGAATCAGAGGTGGGGAATCAGGGGCAGGGAATCAGTGGCAGGGAATCAGAGGCGGGGAATCAGAGGCGGGGAATCAGAGGCAGGGAATCAGACACGGGGAATCAGAGGCGGGGAATCAGAGATGGGGAATCAGAGGCGGGGAATCAGAGGCAGGGAATCGGACGCCTGGAATCAGAGGCGGGGAATCAGAGCTGGGGAATCAGAGGCGGGGAATCAGAGGCGGGGAATCAGATATGGGGAAATAGAGGCGGGGAATCAGATATGGGGAATCAGAGGTGTGGAATCAGAGGTTGGGAATCAGAGGCAGGGAATCAGAGGCGGGGAAACAGAGGCAGGGAATCAGATATGGGGAATCAGATGTGGCGAATCAAAGGCGGTGAAACAGAGATGGGGAATCAGGGCAGAGAATCTGCGGCAGGGAATCAGAGCTGGGGAAACAGAGGCGGGGAATCAGATATGGGGAATCAGAGGTGGGGAATCAGGGGCGGGGAATCAGTGGCAGGGAATCAGAGCTGGGGAATCACAGGTGGGGAATCAGAGCTGGGGAAACAGAGGCGGGGAATCAGATATGGGGAATCAGAGGTGGGGAATCAGGGGCGGGGAATCAGTGGCAGGGAATCAGAGGCCGGGAATAAAAGGCGGTGTATCAGAGCTGGGGAATCAGAGGCGGGGAATCAGAGTTGGGGAATCAGAGGAGGGGAATCAGATATTGGGAAACAGAGGCCGGGATTCAGAGGCAGGGAAACAGAGGCGGGGAATCAGATATGGGGAATCAGAGGTGGGGAATTAGAGGTTGCGAATCAGAGGCGGGGAATCAGAGGCGGGGAATCAGAGGCAGGGAATCGGACGTGCGGAATCAGAGATGGGGAATCAGAGGTGGGGATTCAGAGGTGGTGAATCAGAGAAGGGGAATCAGAGGCGGGGAATCAGAGGCGGGGAAACAGAGGCGGGGAATCAGAGGCGGGGAATCAGAGGTGGGGAATCAGGGGCAGGGAATCAGTGGCAGGGAATCAGACGCGGGGAATCAGAGGCGGGGAATCAGAGGCAGGGAATCAGACACGGGGAATCAGAGGCGGGGAATCAGAGATGGGGAATCAGAGGCGGGGAATCAGAGGAAGGGAATCGGATGCCGGAAATCAGAGGCGTGAAATCAGAGCTGGGGAATCAGAGGCGGGGAATCAGAGTTGGGGAATCAGATGCGGCAAAGCAGATATGGGGAAATAGAGGCGGGGAATCAGATATGGGGAATCAGAGGCGGGGAATCAGATATGGGGAATCAGAGGCTGGGAATCAGAGGGGGGAAACAGAGGCGGGGAATAAGATATGGGGAATCAGAGGTGGGGAATCAGGGGCGGGTAATCAGTGGCAGGGAATCAGAGGCGGGGAATCAGAGGTGGGGATTCAGAGGCAGGGAATCAGACACGGGGAATCAGAGGTGGGGAATCAGAGATGGGGAATCAGAGGCGGGGAATCAGAGGCAGGGAATCAGACGTGGGGAATCAGAGTCGGGGAATCAGAGCTGGGGAATCAGAGGTGGGGAATCAGAGTCGGGGAATCAGAGGCAGGGAATCGGATGTGCGGAATCAGAGATGGGGAATCAGAGGTGGGGAATCAGAGGCGGTGAATCAGAGATGGGGAATCAGAGGCGGGGAATCAGAGGCAGGATATCAGACACGGGGATTCAGAGGCTGGGAATCAGATGGGGGGAATCAAAGGCGGGGAATCAGAGCTGGTGAATCAGAGGCAGGGAATCAGAGTTGGGGATTCAGAGGCGGGGAATCAGATATGGGGAAACAGAGTCGGGGAATCAGAGGCGGGCAAACAGAGGCGGGGAATTAGATATGGGGAATCAGAGGTGGGGAATCAGAGGTGGTGAATCAGAGATGGGGAATCACAGGCGGGGAATCAGAGGAAGGGAATAGAACGCGGGGAATCAGAGGCAGGGAATAAGAGCTGGGGAATCAGAGGCGGGGAATCAGATATGGGGAAACAGAGGCGGGGAATCAGAGGCGGGGAAACAGAGGCGGGGAATCAGACATGGGGAATCGGATGCGGGGAATCAGAGGTGGGGAATCAGAACTGGGGAATCAGAGGCGGGGAATCAGAGTTGGGGCATCAGAGGTGGGGAATTAGATATGGGGAAACAGAGGCGGGGAATCAGAACGGGGAAACAGAGGTGGGGAATCAGATATGGGGAATCAGAGGTGGGGAATCAGTGGCAGGGAATCAGATGTGCGGAATCAGAGATGGGGAATCAGAGGCAGCGAATCAAAATCAGAAGCGGGGAATTAGAGGCCGGGAATCAGAGGCCGGGAATCAGATGCTGGGAATAAGAGGCCGGGAATCAGAGGTGGGGAATCAGAGTCCGGGAATCAGAGATGGGGATTCAGAGGCGGGGAATGAGATATGGAGAATCAGAGGTGGGGAATCAGGGGCAGGGAATCAGTGGCAGGGAATCAGAGGCGGGGAATCAGAGGCGGGGAATCAGAGGCAGGGAATCAGACACGGGGAATCAGAGGCGGGGAATCAGAGATGGGGAATCAGAGGCGGGGAATCAGAGGCAAGGAATCGGACGCCTGGAATCAGAGGCGGGGAATCAGAGCTGGGGAATCAGAGGCGGGGAATCAGAGTTGGGGAATCAGAGGCGGGGAATCAGATATGGGGAAATAGAGGCGGGGAATCAGATATGGGGAATCAGAGGTGTGGAATCAGAGGTTGGGAATCAGAGGCAGGGAATCAGAGGCGGGGAAACAGAGGCGGGGAATCAGATATGGGGAATCAGATGTGGCGAATCAAAGGCGGTGAAACAGAGATGGGGAATCAGGGCAGGGAATCTGCGGCAGGGAATCAGAGCTGGGGAATCAGATATGGGGAATCAGAGGTGGGGAATCAGGGGCGGGGAATCAGAGGCAGGGAATCAGACGCGGGGAATCAGAGGCGGGGATTCAGAGCTGGGGAAACAGAGGCGGGGAATCAGATATGGGGAATCAGAGGTGGGGAATCAGGGGCGGGGAATCAGAGGCCGGGAATAAAAGGCGGTGTATCAGAGCTGGGGAATCAGAGGCGGGGAATCAGAGTTGGGGAATCAGAGGAGGGGAATCAGATATTGGGAAACAGAGGCCGGGATTCAGAGGCAGGGAAACAGAGGCGGGGAATCAGATATGGGGAATCAGAGGTGGGGAATTAGAGGTTGCGAATCAGAGGCGGGGAATCAGAGGCGGGGAATCAGAGGCAGGGAATCGGACGTGCGGAATCAGAGATGGGGAATCAGAGGTGGGGATTCAGAGGTGGTGAATCAGAGAAGGGGAATCAGAGGCGGGGAATCAGAGGCGGGGAAACAGAGGCGGGGAATCAGAGGCGGGGAATCAGAGGTGGGGAATCAGGGGCAGGGAATCAGTGGCAGGGAATCAGACGCGTGGAATCAGAGGCGGGGAATCAGAGGCAGGGAATCAGACACGGGGAATCAGAGGCGGGGAATCAGAGATGGGGAATCAGAGGCGGGGAATCAGAGGCAGGGAATCGGATGCCGGAAATCAGAGGCGTGAAATCAGAGCTGGGGAATCAGAGGCGGGGAATCAGAGTTGGGGAATCAGATGCGGCGAAGCAGATATGGGGAAATAGAGGGTGGGAATCAGATATGGGGAATCAGAGGCGGGGAATCAGATATGGGGAATCAGAGGCTGGGAATCAGAGGGGGGAAACAGAGGCGGGGAATAAGATATGGGGAATCAGAGGTGGGGAATCAGGGGCGGGTAATCAGTGGCAGGGAATCAGAGGCGGGGAATCAGAGGCGGGGATTCAGAGGCAGGGAATCAGACACGGGGAATCAGAGGTGGGGAATCAGAGATGGGGAATCAGAGGCGGGGAATCAGAGGCAGGGAATCGGATGCCGGAAATCAGAGGCGTGAAATCAGAGCTGGGGAATCAGAGGCGGGGAATCAGAGTTGGGGAATCAGATGCGGCGAAGCAGATATGGGGAAATAGAGGCGGGGAATCAGATATGGGGAATCAGAGGCGGGGAATCAGATATGGGGAATCAGAGGCTGGGAATCAGAGGGGGGAAACAGAGGCGGGAAATAAGATATGGGGAATCAGAGGTGGGGAATCAGGGGCGGGTAACCAGTGGCAGGGAATCAGAGGCGGGGAATCAGAGGCGGGGATTCAGAGGCAGGGAATCAGACACGGGGAATCAGAGGTGGGGAATCAGAGATGGGGAATCAGAGGCGGGGAATCAGAGGCAGGGAATCAGACGTGGGGAATCAGAGTCGGGGAATCAGAGCTGGGGAATCAGAGGTGGGGAATCAGAGTCGGGGAATCAGAGGCAGGGAATCGGATGTGCGGAATCAGAGATGGGGAATCAGAGGTGGGGAATCAGAGGCGGTGAATCAGAGATGGGGAATCAGAGGCGGGGAATCAGAGGCAGGAAATCAGTCACGGGGATTCAGAGGCTGGGAATCAGACGGGGGGAATCAAAGGCGGGGAATCAGAGCTGGTGAATCAGAGGCAGGGAATCAGAGTTGGGGATTCAGAGGCGGGGAATCAGATATGGGGAAACAGAGGCGGGGAATCAGAGGCGGGCAAACAGAGGCGGGGAATTAGATATGGGGAATCAGAGGTGGGGAATCAGAGGTGGTGAATCAGAGATGGGGAATCACAGGCGGGGAATCAGAGGCAGGGAATAGAACGCGGGGAATCAGAGGCAGGGAATCAGAGCTGGGGAATCAGAGGCGGGGAATCAGATATGGGGAAACAGAGGTGGGGAATCAGAGGCGGGGAAACAGAGGCGGGGAATCAGACATGGGGAATCGGATGCGGGGAATCAGAGGTGGGGAATCAGAGCTGGGGAATCAGAGGCGGGGAATCAGAGTTGGGGCATCAGATGTGGGGAATTAGATATGGGGAAACAGAGGCGGGGAATCAGAACGGGGAAACAGAGGCGGGGAATCAGATATGGGGAATCAGAGGTGGGGAATCAGAGGCAGGGAATCAGATGTGCGGAATCAGAGATGGGGAATCAGAGGCAGGGAATCAGAATCAGAAGCGGGGAATTAGAGGCCGGGAATCAGAGGCCGGGAATCAGATGCTGGGAATAAGAGGCCGGGAATCAGAGGTGGGGAATCAGATTCCGGGAATCAGAGATGGGGATTCAGAGGCGGGGAATGAGATATGGAGAATCAGAGGCGGGGAATCAGAGGCGGGGAAACAGAGGTGGGGAATCAGATATGGGGAATCAGAGGCGGGGAAACAGAGGCAGGGAATCAGATATGGGGAATCAGAGGCGGGGAATCAGAGGTGGGGAACCATAGGCAGGGAATCGGATGTGCGGAATCAGAGATGGGGAATCAGAGGCCGGGAATCAGAGGTGGTGAATCAGAGATGGGGAATCAGAGGCGGTGAATCAGAGGCAGGGAATCAGACGCGGGGAATCAGAGGTGGGCAATCAGAGGCGGGGAATCAGATATGGGGAATCAGAGGCGGGGAATCAGAGGCGGGGAAACAGAGGCGGGGAATCAGATATGGGGAATCAGAGGTGGGGCATCAGAGGTTGTGAATCACAGATGGGGAATCAGAGGCGGGGAATCGGAGGCAGGGAATCAGACGCGGCGAATCAGAGGTGGGGATTCAGAGCTGGGGAATCAGAGGCGGGGAATCAGAGTTTGGGAATCAGAGGCGGGGAATCAGATATGGGGAATCAGAGGCAGGGAATCAGAGGCGGGAAAACGGAGGCGGGGAATCAGATATGGGGAATCAGAGGTGGGGAATCAGGCGCAGGGAATCAGTGGCAGGGAATCAGACGCGGGGATTCAGAGGCGA